>NW_019174690.1:484073-485856 GCF_002260705.1 Seriola dumerili
CATTGTAAACTAGAGTGAAATCCATCATTAATATAAATGTTAACAGAATCATTTTAACTCATTGTAACATTTTGTTGTTTAAATCATGCGCATGACTTACCATTTCTTGCTTTCGGGGGGCTGCAAAGGTATGGTTCCAGCCTGAGGAGGATTCTGCCAACCCTATGAAAAGAAAAAACATCATGTCAAGCAGCTCCTCTTTTCACTATGAAATGTTTTTCAAGCATTCTAAGGACTTCAGAACATAAAAGATGCACAAATCATCCATTTAAAAAAGGTTATTTAGCATATACTGTAATAAAAGAGACTTTATGAATAAATCTTAACAAATGATACATTTACATGTAAATAAAAAAAAAATCCCATACTACACAACTATGTACAAAAGTGTTTTAGAATCACAAAACTCCTGCTGGGCGAGAAGCGCAAAAGGTATTGATTAGGGGTATATGCAAAAGATCACAGTATAGACAATATCTGTCATGTGCAGGGATAATACCTCAAGATGTTGTTGTAATGTGGTTGATAACTGATGAGGCCAAATGCAGAGGAAAAGGCAGGTGCCGGTCCATCATTGGTGATTAGACTGGAATTCTGGTCCTGAGACAGACAAACATGTTATAGGACAATTTCTTTAGATCATATAAGTTCTTTATATTCATGTGTGCAATAATCAGGATAGATATGAATATGCAAATATAAATACTGTATGAATATCATGAAATGTAAATGCAAGAAAATTAAGCGTAAACAACCAAGTGTGATAAGAATTCAACTTACACACACTATATAACCAACCAACAGTAGTACAAATATGGACTTTAAAATACATAAACAGTCATATATTCATTAAGAATCAGCAGTGTGAACATGTTTACACTGTGGGTCTGATTTAATCAGTGGTATAGACAAGTCTTACTTTTCAAAGAGAATGAGTCTTGACTCTGCTATTGGTGAGACAGGTGAAGGCGGTATTGCATCTGTACTGGCTCAGGTCCTGAAAAAGAGAGGGATGCTGAAATCTCCTGAGAAATGTAAAGACCTAGTTCACTTTCAGTCATGGCTGATCTCCTAACAGTAATGTAAAGTGGTAACAACATGGTGAACCGATCGACGTGTCTACTGGGTCCATACAATCTCAAGTTACAGTCATCAGTTACAAAATGAGCCTAAAGTTACTGNAACCGATCGACGTGTATTCACTGGGTCTATACAATCTCAAGTTACAGTCATCAGTTACAAAATGAGCCTAAAGTTACTGACGTCACTAGCTGTACAGCAGCCGAGAGCAACAGACAATCCTAGTAAACCGCTAAAACATCTGTAGACAANCAGAGCCAACATTGAAGCTACTCACCGGGCTAACAGGAAAGTTGCGAGCTCGGCATCAAACCGCATCTCTTTCCTCTCAGGAGCCGTCTCCAGCGGTGGAAAGCCACATCGAGATTTACTCGTGTTGTTTCTTTTCTTTGCCGTTGAACGTGGTTTCTTGTCGGGAGCGGTCCTTCAGGATGCAGATGAATATCGCCTTTTAGGAGGTTCAGCCATTCCTGTGTTTCTGTGATGCTAACCTCGAGCTGCTGGAAGTTGTTCTTCTTCGTGGGACTGAGAGCAGACTTGACGCGCCACCGACTCACACAGCCTCTAGTGTCACAAAGTGGTATCACAACACAGGACAGGTCGGGGCTGGCTGGTGCGCATGCGCATTTCAGTAGATTACTCTGAAATACAACAGATGAGGTCTTGATCATAACATCACTGTGGCTGCTTCACACGCTGTTGA
>NW_019174690.1:490762-528262 GCF_002260705.1 Seriola dumerili
ATAAAGTTACAATGAGAGAAACACGACAAAGGCATGTTCACTCTGATTGGCTGCGACCCTGTTTGTGAACGGACTTCGAGTCAAAGGAAACAGCAAGAGGAGGATCAAGAGCAGAGGTGGGTAGAGTAGCCAGAAATTGTACTCAAGTAAGAGTACTGCTACTTTAGAATTTATTACTCAAGTAAAAGTAAAGAGTAGTCACCAAAATATTTACTTGAGTAAAAGTAAAAAGTATGTTGTGAAAAAACTGAGTGGAAAGTACTGAGTAACTGATGAGTAACCTGTTCGTTTAATGATGACGGCAACAAATAATGCACAAAAACATAAAAATAGCAATGAACAAATTCAGAGCCAAGAATATCTCTTAAGCAACTAAAACAATAATAAATTAAATAATAACACATTAAAATTGTCGCAAAGCGCTTGTTGTTGCCATTGTGTTCTGCTTCTTTGCTGCCGGTGTTTGCCGCTGAAAGTTCGTGTGCAGTTAGTCATGTGACCGCCTGGCTCTGTTTGATTGGTGAAACGGAGTCAAACGTCACCAGTGACTGCATTTGATTGGTGAACCGCAGTCATGCGCTTGATCCTACTTTGGAGGTCTCTGACAAACCAAAACAAACAAAGCGTGCATTAACAGATCGATAAAAATATGTAGCGAGTAGCGAGCGTAATGTAGATAAATGTAACTGCGTAAAAGTAGCGCTTCTTCTTCACAAATATACTCAAGTAAAAGTAAAAAGTATGTTGCATTAAAACTACTCTTAGAAGTACAATTTATCCCAAAAGTTACTCAAGTAAACGTAACGGAGTAAATATAGCGCGTTACTACCTACCTCTGCTAATGTCCCCAAGGGATATTCACGAGGCGGGGCAGAGCCCCTTGACCTGAACCGATGGGTTTCATTCCGTTGCTGACCGGAGGACGGGCTGTCGGGCCGACCCGCGGGCTGCAGCTGCGTCTCAGAGGCTCGTTCTGGCTTCTGATTCCTCCCTCTTCTCGTCTTGTTGTGCACCTGTCCGTGCACTTTCTAGAGACAACCGAGTCGCTCTTCTCTGGTAAAGTTCGGTCTCTCCGTCTCCCACGTCTTCCGTGTTTTCAGGTTGACGGAAATTTCCCTCAGCTGCCGATTGGATGCGGCGGCTTCGTTCTGGTCTTTCATTGGTTGAATAAACTGTCCCTCAATAAAACAGAGCTACACAGGTCTACGTAATATGATCATAAGTCACAGTCAGGGCACGATGTGTACTCATAAGATTTCAACCTAACAGCGTGCAATAAAACCACGATCAATAATAATAATAATAAAAATAAAACAAACAAAAAAAAACAATGATTAAAACACAGCAATAATACAAACAAAATCATTAGAAATAAAATCATGCAAATAAATAAAACCAAAAAAATATTTAAAAGCAAACTGTGGAATCAATAAATAAGCATAAAATTCACTCCCGTCTCTTCAGTACCATAGACGGCGGCTCTTGCGGTGGCTAGCGGGTTCCCTCTCTCCTTCAGACGGGAGGAATGGAACACTCGCGGCACCACCCTAGGTTTTGAGCACCATCTGGCGGGGGGTAAAGACTTCAGTTTGCCGTCCTCCCTCCTCGGTTCTCTGGCGTGTCTGGACTCGGTGTCTTTCAGAGCGCGACTCTCGGCGGAGCGAATACAGGTTTTCAGAGCGTGTCTGGCACTCTTTCATCCAAATCTGTTCAATTCAGATCGTGTCTTCGACTACTGGGACCAGGGGTGGACTGGCCATCTGGCATACCGGGCATCGTCCCGGTAGGGCCGTTGACCCAATGTGGGCCGGTCCGGTCCGCTATGTTTTTTTGTTTTGTTTTTTTTCTCTAAATTCCCTCCGATTGGCTAAAGAGGGCTAGCAGTGTGTTGCCAGCATTGACACATTATTGGTCTATTATTGTTTGTCATTGTCAATCAATCATGGGCTGACAGGCTCAGAGAACCCTGACAGTGCTGTCAATCACAGCACAAACCAGGGTGGGGCGGGACCTCATGGCATGGGCGGGAGTCGCGGGACGGGCTGCTGCTGAGCTGAAAATGGATAAGCGGAAGAAAAGCCCGGGTGGCGCTGAAAAACTGCGACTTAAAAAGCTGAAGTCTCTGGAGGTGGAGGCTGCTAAATATCCTAAATTGACGGACCTATTTGGTGCCGGGGTCACCACCCCAGCAGGTGCTGCTGCGCCGGGAGACGAGCGAGTGGAGGCATACACCTCGGAAGTCGGAAGTCGGAAGTTGGTGGTGGGAATGACATCACACCCGAGTTATCAGCGTTTCAGTTACAAAGTCGGAAAAAAATAGCCAACGGCCTAAAACGGAAGCGGAAACCGAATTGTGATATTATTTGTTATTATTGTTCAGATGATTTAGCTAAGCTAGCTAAGAGCTGCTAACGCCAGCAGTCTCTTGTTGCCATAGCAAACATTCACATGGACCAATGAGCTCTAAGTAGAGATGCAGAATCAAGATGTATTGTAAATACAGATGAGATACTTTGAATTTTAGCACAAATTACAAGTAAACCTATAGGAAATAATTAGTTTAATTTGCAATATTTGCCATTGAATTTATTGTAATCTTTCAATTAATTTATTGTTTACTGAGGTGATAACTATTTCATAATTTGTGTGTAACTTTAATTTCTGTGTAAATGCGTTACTTTTACTGTAGTTTTCAAACGGCTGTGTATAGTGCTGTCTTGGGCATTTTCAGGTATTGTCACAAAGATCTGACTTTTTTGCATTGGAAAACAAGTGTCATAATGAAAACGTGGCAAAGCCACTAATGTTACGCTCGCGACCGTTTCGTTCAATATGAACTAATCTTTTATCTTGTGCATTATTCTGTGATTTCACAGACTAAAAATTGAAAGGGTAGCTTAAGGGTTCTTCCCGTTAGTCTCGTCCCACCCTAGTCATGACATAACTTCTGTTGTGATTTGACACTATAATGAATAAAGATTGATTGATTTATTGCTATCGCTGGCAATTTTAATACTCGAGTTCATAGTTAAGTGCTTTATTTGTTAACTGCTATCAAGGAATATGCCTCTCTTTTGTAGTATGCATGAGAGAAGATGCCGCGAGATTAGTGGACTTCTATGCAGTGTCCGCTGATAATGTAGTGGGCTGGTCTGGACAGAAAAGGCCAGGGCTGAATTTTTGTCCCAGTCCACCCCTGACTACAACTGGAGGTTTGAACCAGTAAAACTTCAAAGTTGCTTCATTAGTATTTCACAGATTGAGTGTAATGTCAAAACTACTTTATTTAAAAGGAATTCATTCTTTTCTCTTTATTCTAGACTGAAATTTTCAGAATAAAGGGGTAAATTTTGTGGCCTGCAGTTTTTTTAATCTTTGATGATGACTGCCACAACCAGACAGAGCGGTAGAATCAGTGTTACTTTCACTGATTGATTTAAAGGATTTCTATTTTACTAGTTTGAATCAGCCAATCAGGAGCTGTGAGGCCCAGGCCAGGTGGAGGGTGACAGGAAGTGGAGCTGTGGTCTCCAGCTGCAGGTTCAAGAACCACAGACTGACGTGAGCGGGAAAGTGAACACTAGATGGTGCAGCGCTGCCCTCTAGAGGACACACACAGTCATTACACCAGAGTCTGATCAGGATGTCCGTCAGATCATCAGAGGAAACCTTTGGTCCGGTTTCCACTTCTAGATGCTGAACTGCCCTTTGTTGTTACGACACTCTGAGCAACAGCAAGTATTTTCTAACCTAAAGTGAGATTCAAAACAATCATAGAGAATAAATAAGTGTAAATAATCATAATTACTTCATATGAAACATGTAAATTATTCTGAGTATGAGAAAGAGAATAAGTTCCATTTAAATATGTTTCATTATTTCTTCATTTGGATCTGTAGCATTTTAACAGCAAATTGAACGACATTCAAATAAATGAATAATGGTTTAATCAGTGTTTTTAAGATTTATTACAGTTCATTTTAGATTTAGATTTTCTGTTTTTTAGGTTCTGATGTGTTAAAAAGTTTTAAGTAATATTATTAACAGAGCTGTTAGTGGAACAGGAAGTTGTTCTCCTATCCATATGATCACATTTAAGGGGTTTACTAATCAAAGTTAACCAGATAACTAGTCTCTGTTTTCCTGTTGATCCTCAATTTGGATCAACACGAGCTGATGATCAGCCAATGAGTGTCCAGACCCAAGAGAGGGAGCACCAACACCTGAAGGATGCACCTACAACCTGTGGACACCCTGAGTGGACCAATCAGCTGCAAGATCCCAGAAGAACACGGCACTGTGGGAGGTGAAGAAAAGAATAGACATAACAGCATCGTCATTACGTCTGTGTCTGGACAGTTTGATGGAGTGGAGTCACAAAAACTTGCAAAACAATAACTGAATGTGCAACACTCATCCATTAGAGCCATGTACGATACAGGAGCTCACCTTGAAAATATAGTATAGCTAGCATAGCACTATAGCAAGCTAGCTGCTACTAGGGAGGTGGTTAGCTTGACTAGCCAGGAAGCTAGCTGCCAACATGCTCCCCCGAAAACCTTTATAGGTTCAAATTAGGGTCAAAATGATTTAGAGCTTGTAAAGTGTTTGTTCACACATAATTCCAATATCTGTAGTTGTAAATCAACTTTTGTAAACATGTAAAATAAATCTGCAGGAGAAATTCAAGTTTATTAAAGTGGTGAAGAGATTTGTATTTGTTTAAAAAAGACAATTTGAATCAAAAACTCTCAGTGTCACTAAGATACCATGGTCACAAGGTCAAAACTGTGACTTGTGAGGTCACCATGACCTTAAC
Organism: Seriola dumerili; assembly: GCF_002260705.1. Classification (NCBI taxonomy): domain Eukaryota; kingdom Metazoa; phylum Chordata; class Actinopteri; order Carangiformes; family Carangidae; genus Seriola; species Seriola dumerili. The sequence goes on from NW_019174690.1 coordinate 495,582, forward strand.
CTTTGATCTTTGACCTTTCACCTTTAAACACCAAATTCTAATCAGTTTGAATCCTGGTTAATTTTTTTTGGCAAATTTGAAGAAGTTCCCTCAAGATGTTATGGAGACATTGCGTTCACAAGCCAAAATCATTATTTTGTGAGGTCACTGTGACCTTAACCTTTGACCTTTGACCACAAAAATCTAACCAGTTCATTCTTGGGTCCTATTGAACGTTTGTGCCAAAGTTGCCTCAACGTGTTACTGAGATATCCACGAGAATGAGATGGATGGACGGACAACGTGAAAACAATATGGCTGCTGCTCTGACTGTCGCCGGCGTGGAGGAATAAAAAACATATATCATATAAATAATATATCTAGTGATACATGATATATATAGAAATATATCCAAAAACTGAATCCATCTGATAATGTCCTGATTGAGCTGAACGCTTTAGAGTTTGAATGTTTCTATGTTGAAGCGTCCTGAAGGAGACACAGTATGAATCAATATGACGGTGGAACAATGAAGAATGTTTGAACCTGAGGAGAACAAACAGTTGGACTGCGTCTGCAGCTGTCTCACCTGATGATGTCATGCAACCTGACGTCGGATACAGGAGGGGAGGTGTCGCCTTTGTATTTTAAATACAGTGGCTGCTTTGCTATTTTTACCTTGTGGTTTGTGCGCCGGTTGCGTCAGGGATGCAGCGGAGCCGAGTGGGAGGCCGACCTGAAGAATGAAGCTGCCGCCCACACACACACACACACACACACACACACACACAGCAGCTCGCGCACACTGGAAGTCTTTGAGTCTCAGTTTGTCTCATTTCACACAGATTCTGGATGTTTGTACAAGTATCGCTGAAGAAGCTTTAATCGTCTCCTTGTGTTAAAATGGAGTGGATGGATGTCATTACTTTGCAGCCGTTGGTGCAGGTTGATTAAATATTCCCTCAGCAGTCAAACACTTGATTCATTCATGCTGGGGGCAGACGGAGGAGGCAGTGCAGAGAGAATAAGACTGAATTTTACATAACGGGTCGAGACCGAGTTTTACAGCTCCACATAAAATCATTTCTACTCATGAGTGAGAGGAAGAGCTGATGAAGGAGGAAGAGGAATGAAGGAGTGAGTGTAAATAAAGGAAAGCTGATCAGCTGATCGTTAGAGTCGCAGTGGGTCGACTGATAAATCACGTTTCTGGTCTTTTTTTGTGAAATGAGAGAAAATGTTGAATCGTTTATCGAGATAAAATGTCATTTTTCTGGTTCCAGTTTCTCCAGTGTGACAATCTAACATCTATCTATTGTTTTAGATCATTATTATTATTATTGTAAACTGGATATATTGGTTTGTTTTTTCATTAGTTTGAGAGTTTAAAATGCATTTTCCACTCATTTCTGACTACTACAGATTACTTGAAAATAACCTGTATATTTCACTTTGTGATTAATGTTGATAAATGACTCAAAAGTTGAATCAGTTATCAAAAAAAGTTGAGAGTCTCTATTTAATGTCTATGTATTTAGTTTTATATCCTTATTATTATTATAGTAAATAAATAATAAATAATAATATTTTTTTTGGTTTTGTGTTTTTTCATTAGTTCGGGATCCAGGGAATTTAAAATGCATTTTCCACAGATTTCTGACTTTTTCTTTAGACTAAATGTTTAATAGATGACTGGAAAATAACCACCACTTTATTCAGTAATGAAAATAAGGGTTAGTTGCAAACCTAAGTATTAGATTATTAGAGATCCTCCTGCAAAATGATTTTTTATATTTGAATACTTAATTGGTGCTGGAACAATTAGTCGAGCTGCACAAAAATGAATCTACTATTTTGATAAATGATGTAAAAGACGAATCAGTTATCAAAAAGAAAAAGTTGAAATCGTTCTTGTTCCAGCTTCTGTAAAGTGACCATTTGCTGTTTTTCTGTTTTATATCATTAATAAACATTATTATATTAATGTTTTTGGACTTCACCTTCAGCTCTGGAGCTTCAGCTTAATGTTCTTCTTTCTTTCTTTCCTTGTGTAAAGCAAAAAATGTGCTCAGCTGTGCATGCAAAGTGTGTTTTGATTGAAGCTTAGCTTAACTAATGATAAGAGTTAGCTGCTAAATACTCAATACATTTTTCATTTAATTGACTAATTATTGGAGGAAATGCAGATTTTTGCTGGCATAAGAATTTATTCAGTTGAGAGAAGACCTGAAAGACAGCAGCAGTCTGTGTGTATGTGTGTGTGTGTGTGGGTGTGCTTATGTGTGCATGTGTGTTTGCAAAGCGTGAGTGTGTCCTGTCTTAACCTGTGATCCGAGGCTGAACAAGGATGTGTGTAACCTTCGAGATCACCTGGAGGCCAAACATCCACCCACAGACCCACAACATGTTGTCAGCTGCCCCCGTCAGCTCCGTCTGCTGCTGCTGCTGCGACGGATGACGACACACACACACACACACACACACACACACACACACACACACACACACACACACACACACCCTCAGTAACCGAGCAGCGACAGCAGAGGGAGCCGCCATAAACAATGTGTAGGACCTTGACTGGCTCAGAGCTCAGCGGCGAAGCCACCAGAGCAAAACATGTTTTTCAGCGCTGGTGTCATGCCCGCCTGCTGTGATCCACTGAGGGGGAGGGGGGTATTTATAGGCCGATAATGAGCATGTGTCCTTCAAGACCACGTTGTCCGCACTCACAGGCCCACAGGAAGCAGAGCAGGGACACACACTTTCACATGTAGGACAAGTCAAACTACTGACAAAACAAGTGAGGGAAGTTTCTGGAAAGGCTGCAGTTCCTCCTTGAGTCACCAATAAAACTCTACAGAGGTTTGGAAAAACAAACTGTTTATTAAGACAACAAAAAAAGGCCCTGAAAACTCAGGAACATTATCAGATACTTCGTTACGAAGCAGTCATGGCGATTTTTCTTTACACAGAGAAGAAACAAATAAAAAACAGACAGAACTCCTTGCAGGAATTCCAACAAGGTGAAAGCACCACAGAAGTGTTGTCATGTGATGGCAGACCCCCCCCCCCCCAAGCATTACAAACATACAGTTACACATCACCCAAAGCCCTGTGGGAAAAGGGCGTGTTTTCTCTTCTTTCCCATGCCCCCCCACCCGCTTCTCCTCCACATGTTTGATGTCCATGTTCCCCCTTTGAAAAGATGTCTAGAGGAGAAATGCGGAGCTGCCGGTGACAGAGGTACAGTGTTGTCAGTGGGACCCCGAACACACCATGTGGCATTTAAAGTCAAAGTGTCGAGAACAAACCAGCATCTCTGGAGCTCATTTCACTGATGTGTCTGGTTGAGGTTGAGGAAACCGAGGGCAGTTAAAAGGACAACCCACTGAACAACATAACAATAATAATAGAGGAAAAAAAGACGGTGGTGGCTTCCTTTCTCTTCTCTGTGCAGCGGCTCTTACCGCCCAGCATTAGATTGTAAACAAAATGGACTACTAAACCTCCCAACCCCCCCATTATAATGGTCTGCCAGAGCAGGGAATGGCTAGTTTACACTTCAGCCATGAGGAGCCCTCCCCTCCCCCCTCAAAGAAATGAACAAACCCCGGGATGCAGTGGTAAATAAAAAAAATAAAATGAATGAGCCAGGACTTCCTGTCACTGTGACTCCATCATCCGTCAACTAGAAAAGAAAAGCCATTGTTCACGAATCACTCGACTCCATCTTCACACACAAACACACTCCATGTGATGCGTGTCTTCATTATACATCAACATTAGCCTCTTAAAGGTGGAAAAACATCATTTCCCGCCAAATAAAATGTCGACAAGGTGGATTATTTTTGGTGGTTTTAACCTCCACTGCATCCCTACCCCCCCTCCCTACCCCGAAAGTCTGACCCACAAGGAGACATTCAAACATAAACAACACGGCTCATTAGCCGGGTGGCTAGCGAGTCAGCTAGGCTGACTGCTAGCCAACGTAGCGTAACAAACGTTACAGACATATCGATGAAAAAAATGATGAAATTAGAAAACATAGCTACCAGTCCTGTGAATTTTAATTTGAAACAGTCCGTGTGAACAGTCTCAGTGTCGGTGTTCACCGCTGCGGCGGAAACCCCGTCCACGGTTCGTCCGTTACGTTATCAGCACGGCACGTTGTCCGCCGCCTTGGGGAAATCTCCACAGTCTGCGGCGGAGAACTGCAGCCTCCTCACGGCCTCTTTAATCAGGTTCCCCGATAAAATTAACTCCTGGAGCAGCCGGTGAGGATCGTCCTCCTCCACGCCGATCCTCTTTTTGTTCCACGGTTTAATTTGGTCCCAGTCCTGGTCGCCGTTAGATCCAGGGATGTTATACGGGCTTGCCCTGCTGCTCCCCCGGTGTCCCCGGTTCCGGAGCCTCATACAGCAGCCGTTGCGTTTCTGCGCCGGAGCACCCGTGCTGCCGTTGATGACAGTCGCCGGCTTCACCCCACCGGCGCTGCTGCCGGTGAGCCCGTGCAGGCAGGACATGGACACGGACACCGTCTTCTGGTGGCCGCCGCTATTGTTGTGGAGCTGCAGCGCTTCGCCGATCTTCGTCACCAGCGCGTCCACTTCTTTGGAGTCGACGGTGACGGACTGCTCCAGAAAGATGTAGTTCTCCTTCCGACAGGGCATGGTGGCGGATACTCGTTGCTCTCTGGGTGGACGTTTCTGTGTTTTGTTATTGGTATGAATGAGAGCCCCGGGGCCGCTCCTCACTCTCAACACGCCGCTTGGCACTAACCAACAACCCGAGTTGATTTGTAAACAATGGGTGACGCGTTGTGGACCGTACCATATTCCTTGCAACAGGGGGGGTGGTTTGTAAACCAAAATAAATGACGTTGGGATACATATGTACGTGACTTACACAATAAAACATCAAGCTAACATTAAATAAAGCTACAAAATTATTTACGACACAATAACTAAACTGTATCACTTGTGCGCGGGGTTTTACAGGTGCTCCGATTTCCCGCCTCAACCTAACCACGCTCCGGCTTTGGACTGCTCCCTCCAAATGGACATTACATAACTCCTAACTGTCTGCTGCTGTCTGTCCACACAAAACAAACAAAGCACATTTTTTTTAATGAAACAAAATGATGAAACCACGTTGAACCTAACCACAAAATGGCCTCTCGCATTTATCGTACAGTCCAAGCCTGAACAAACGAACGTATTTGTGAACAAACCAGAATATTATGTTTAAAATAATCAGAACACGTTGTGTAACCACAGTTCACTGTTGCACCAAAATCTGTGACCCATTAGATAAATTGACCCAATAGCATTTGCAGCCATGTTGTTAGTTCATATACACCTATTACATGCTTTATTTTGATAGCTGCTGATAAAAATAGTTTCTCATGGATAGAATCGCACATTTTGATAGCTATAAAGAAAATAATACTATACTATACTGTTTGGTTAATTTTGATAAAAGGAAATGATCAAATAAATAAATAGGTCACAAAATATTGTGTAAAATCTGTATTATAGTAATAATGCCTCTTTTTTTGTTTTAATAAACAGTTTTAATCTTCATTCAAATTTTCTGCACACTGAGCGTATACTGTATGATGTAATAAAACCCTCCATCTTTGCACTGGAAAACCAAAAGTAAAAAAGTAAAAAAAATTAGACGACCATAAACTATATCTAAATACATTAAGTTGAAACAGTTGGCTGTGAATTTGATGAGTGAATGTGTGGAGCAGCCGCTGGCATCCAGCCCGTATACAGTGACAATAGCAGAGCAGGGAGGGTGTGTGTGTCTGTGGGAGAACACGGTGTACATTTCTGTTTCTGAGAAACAGCAGCCGGGCTAAACCTGATGCTCCAGTCAAAGAGAGAGCCCTCATGACCATAAAAGGAGCTACTATCACTCTCACCACGTGGTATGTGAGCCAATCAGAGGAGGCCGGCTCAGGCTTCCTGTGTGTCTCAATGGCAGAGGCAGCAGGAGTCCAGTCATACTGGAATCCAGTGAGGTTGTAACAGTTAGGTGTGACAGCAAAGAGTGAAACCGAGATAAACTGTCAACACTTCCTGAAACATTAAACAGTAACACTTACTTAATAACCCACTCCAGGTCAAAATACAGGAAGCAGATCATAACATACAAATAAAAAGACATGTTTAAATGATTTTATTTATTTGCATACACTGTGCTATGTATGTACATTAAAAAAAAGTAAAGCCTTCATACAAAGTGCAGTAAAGAGAAAAACCTAAGTCAGGTCAGTGTTTGCTGTGACCCCTCCAGTTCTCCTCACAGTTCTTCAGGTTCTTCAGGTTGATTGTTCTAGCATCCTGGAGAACCTGCCTCAGTTCCTGTGTGGATTCAGACAGTCTCAGTGTCTTCTGAGATCAGGACTCTGTGGGGTCCAGACTACCTGTTGCAGGACTCCTTGACCGTCTTGTTCTTTATGACTCCGGCTGTGTGCTTGGACTCATTGTTCTGCTGCAGGGTAAATGTGGGACAGATTAAATGCTGGATAATTATCTAAACATCTAAAGAATCTAAAACCTTTGCACAGTCCTGTATGAGGTTCATCTGCAGTGCATCTGAGATATACGACATTTCACTTCTGTTATCTGTGTTTATCTTCCCTTTATGCTGGTTGCATAAGTGCAAAAGAAAAATGAAATAAATAAGTTACTTAAGTCACTTTAGGTGAGTGCAGTTTTAAGTGAAGGGAAGACTAATAATACAGTAAAATATTCAAAGATTACTGCACATTGAAATTCTTAGCTCGCTGTCCCCTCTGACTGTCGAACATAAAAAAATATATATAACAGGAAACAGATGAAAACAAATCCCTCAGATAGATATGAAAATAAATAAGTATAAAATGACAAAAGAATATAATAAGTGTAAATGTTTCTGGTAGAGGAGCAGCAAAGAAAGACAACAGGAGACTAATGGACACCAAAAATAAGATTCACCTGTTAATAAAAATCAAAGGAGTTGAGTTAAAGGAGCCACAGGTTGCATTCAGGGGTTTGGTCTGAAGGTTGGAATACACAGTATTCAGTATTTGCTGTTTGCTCTGATTCATTGAACAACTTCTGTTCCACATCCACACCACAGAAACTTGTTTGTTTGTTCCTCCTCTCCCACCAACTGTCAGTGTTTTCGTCTGACGGCGACCATGATCAGTTCTCGGTCTTAACCGAGCAGCTCTGACTAACCAGAGCGGGAGGAAGCTGTTGGACAAACGACTGGTGCAGTCAGGTCATGTGCCAACAAACAACATGATTTGTGCCTTCGTTTTGGATGAGTTGAGTTGAGCTCATTAAGGCATTTTAATGCTTTTTAAGCTAATTTGTTAGCCCAGTGTTGGGCTACAACCACACTACTACGTTTTAATTTTAAAACTCATCTCTTTTCCTACGTTTCCTCGTCCCATCCACACGACTCCAGACTTTTTCAGTTCCAAAAAAAAAAAACTCTGAGGTTGTGTTTTATTTTGAAAACTCTGGGGTTGTTTTGTCTGTGGACGGGCAGAAACTGAGACCTTTGTAAACGATGAGGTCACACCCATGGTCTCTCCTGATTGGCTCTCCTCAGCCTGGACTACCAGTGGTGAATACAACATGATAATGAATGACACTGTTACTGACCTTGTTGTCTTTGCTAGCAGCTGTTGTTCACTTACATTCTCTGTTTTAATGCTACAACTGTCTTTGCTGCTCCTCCTTCAGAGGAGACAATCTACTTCCTGTTTACACCTCGCACATGCTCAGTGTAGGTGATGGTCATGTATGTGTGTGATAGTATCGTAGTCATGTGGACGTTGCTTTAGGGTCTTTAAGTAAATGTTAGAGACCCTGAGACACTTCTCTTACCACAGCGGATGGACGAGGGACGCAAGTAACAATTATTTTCATCATTGATTCATTTGCTGACTATCTTCTTGAGTAATTAATTATTCGTTTTGTCAATAAAATGTCAGAAAATAGTGAAGACCAAGATGTCTCTTCAGATGTTTTGTGTTGTCCGTCCAACTGTCCAAAATCTAAAGGTTATGATCATGAACGATGAAGAAAAACATGAAATCATTACATCTGGAATGAGCAAATGTTTGATGTCCTCATCAACAAATGACTGAAATGATCAATCAGTTGACAAAATAGTTGCAAATTAATTTTCTGTTGATTGACTAATTGATTAACTGAGTAATTGTTGTAACATGAGAAACCACAACGTCTTTAACACAAACTCACAAACACGAGCTTTAAGCTGCGGCCCTGGACAGAAGTGGATGGTGTTCCTGTGTGTGTGTGTGTGTGTGTGTGTGTGTGTGTGTGTGTGTCTGTGTGTGTGTGTGTGTGTGTTGTTGATTTTTAACCCTTGATCCAGTAATAATGAATCATAATACAAAAACACATTCAGAACACTGCAAAAACAACTCCACACCGTCCACGTAAACAAGACAATCGAGAAAAGTAATGAGTCAGTTGAGTCATGTTTTAAACCCTCCCCAGATTCTTTGTCTTTACGCTGAGAAGTCGCTGCAAAACAGGAGGAAGTGAGCTGGCAGAAAACTGGGTCACACATTTCCTCAGTCTTTCATGTCTTCCTGTACGTGAGTCAGCGGCGGTGTAAACAGCCCTGCCGCCCTGCAAATACAATTCCTGTTTGCCTGTCGCAGCAGCTGCCGCTCTCTCACACATTCCCTGAACCGACGGCCGTGTGACCTCATCATCCGTCTTTGTTTGAGCATGTGTGAGACCGTCTGTAATCCGGCAGTGTGAGAGACAAACAAGGGAACCGAAGAGGAGATCGTTAAACCTCAGAAACAACAACACTCAGTAGAAAACACTGAGCTGGTCTCTTGGTCCATGTAGGGGAGTCCTGGAGGACTCGAGGCCCAAAGCGGCCCCTCCTCAGACTGTCACTCAGTATGAAGTCACATTCACAGCTGTGGAGGTTGCTCTGTATTTAGAGGTAGGGGTTTAAATAAAGAAGTAGACGGTGGAACTCACATTCATGGCACCTTCAGACCAACAATAGCCCTCCAGCTGGTGGTGACACACAGACCGCAGAGTCCAGTTTGGAGGCTTATAAGGCTTATCTCCTGAGTCTGATGCTAATGTTTAAACAGGACTCAGGCTACGTCCACATGGATGCGTACTAGTTTTAAAATACATCTCTTTTGCTATGTTTACACCTGCCATCCACATGATGCCAGAGTGTTTGAACAACTAAAACAGAGACTACTACTGGACTACCAGTGGTGAATACAACATGATAATGTGTCAGTGTTACTGACCTTGTTGTCTTTGCTAGCAGCTGTTGTTCAGGTAAATTCAGCATTTTAACTCTACAACTGTCTTTGCTGTTCCTCCACAACTAATCAAGCGCAGAGAAGACTATCTGCTTCCTGTTTACACCGGTGCCCAGTGTATTTTTTCACGTCATTTTCAGATTCAGACTAGACATTGCAACTATAATGGAAGGAGTCAGTTTTATGTCATGTTGCTGGTATGATGTCACTATGACATCAACAGGTGTTTTCTCTGTCTATTTTTGCTGAGAGACGCGTCACACGTGAAAAACAGGCGAGAGGCCGAATCTCTAGATCATGTGATGCAGCAACAGGGCGTGAGACGCGCATGTCACTCAGACATTTTGCCCGCCCTGACCTGTTAACATGCACCGAAATGCGAACTGAGACGTTCGAAAGCCATGACGCACACGCTACGCAGACAGTGTGTTCCTGGTGTAAGAGTCTACAGACACGCTAGCGGCTCTGTGAGGCTGCACTGAGGCACAATGATGCTTTCGAGCTAAACGCTAAATAACATGATTTTGATATATTATTTTACAAAATAGCATATTTTCCTTATTTTATACAGGTTTTTGACAACATTTGGACAATTAGCATAAAGGATTAGTCCGCAGATATTCTGTACTTTTGTTATTGTCAGCAAATCCCATAAAAAGACTAAACACTGAATGTCTCCTACTGACAAGAACAAATTATTCCTCTGAGTCATAGAGCCCCATTGTTTCCAACAACTATTAAAACACATCATTGTTGCTCTGGGTGACATGTTCCTTCATCACCATGAACACACACACTGTAGTTTATTTAGCCTCAGTCCCACACACACCGTCCTGCTGCCACAAGTACTCAGGAGAGCACCAAATGTGGATTAATCCGCTGCTGAAAATAGTCCCTAAAAATGCCCTATTTCCTCCTGTTTTGAGCAAAGCTTCATAAAAACTACAGTGACCAGAAAGTTGGGTCTTTTCATGGGATTGTTGACAGGAAGAAACTGTCCTTTAACCAGGGGGAACCACAACAGTTCCTAAAGTTTATTCCTGGAGGTTTGTGAAGCTGCCGGGCGCTGTGACTAATTTTGGGAATGTGTCTTTAAATTCTGATCCACGTCAGCTGCTGTAAATCCTTTAAACGCTCCGTCCTGTGATGATTATTTTGACTGTCCACGCTGTACTTTACAGCGGGCCGCGGTGCCACTGGAGCTGGCCGAGCTGAATGGAGAGCGAGCAGAAAAGAAAACAGGCCTTTCAGCCAGAGGATCAACTTTGATAGCAGTTGGAGCGACGCCAGCAGCTCGGGTTCACCGAGTTTGTTTCCCCCATTCAAAGAGAGAGAGAGACGCCATTTTTACACCGCCTCCCCCCCTCACTCTCTCTTAGACACACCTCTCTCTCTCTCTCTCTCTGTAATAGGAATGTGAGGGGGTTGCACATGGCAGGAAGTAATATCAAAGGATTTATTTGTTGCTGAACCTGCAGGCCTGTGGGGGCCGTGTTGTAAACATGCACAGAAACATTATCACAGCCTCAATTACAAGTAGCAAATTGAATAGAAGAGTTATTGAATGTGCCGTTGGACCACGTCCCTGAGGGTCACTCAGCTGACATGGAGAGTTCCCACACAGCACTGAATGTCCCATTTATACGATGGCAGCGACTCTGTCATGTGCTACATGCTTCATGCTAACTACCCTGACCTACTGGCAACAGTGAAACATGTAAACATAGAGATTCTGACACATTGTTTATATTCGATGCTTCCCGATCGATGAACAACAGGAAACACAACAGATGATGAAAATCCGAAGGGAATTCGACCCACATTTCAATATTTAATAACCCACTAGCTACTGTTAGACAACATAACGTTAGCATTCAACCACTTATTAGCTAACATTACTGTTGGCTAGTGCTACATGATACAATAGGAAAGAAAGATATTAATTCTTAAATATCAACACAGATCTCAGACACGTTTAGTTCAGCCAGGAAGTAAAACACACTGGATGTAATCAAGCTAGCGATGAACTTCAGCTAGAAGCTGTATTGTTGTGTAGTTCACATTATGAGTCACTTTACACTGTGTTTATATTGTTCTTTGCTTTATACTTTAATTTCTAGCACTTTTTTTTTTTGCATTTAAAATATGTAACTGAATTTTCAACCTGAATTCATCTCTTGAAATTTTCACTAACTCATTTCACTTATTATTTTTCAACGTTCACAAATTGACAATGAAAAATTCAAGCTTTAAAAAATTTGAATCCTACATATTGAGGCTGCTCAAATTTGACAAAAGTCAGATTCAACAACCGGAACACCGAGGATAAACAATCAAACCAACATTCAACCAGTCAAGTTACGCTGCATTGGTCATGTGACTGGCTGAATTTTTCATTCTGAATTTATGAACATGTGAAACAGATTTGTCATGTCACATTTCAGTTGTTTGATACAACACAAAAACAATAAGTTTACACACGTCTAACGTACTTTAATAGACGAGATAATTGGTTTTACTTCTTGTTCCATAATGTCACAACCACAGACCCCAGATAAAAAGGTTTCCAGATGTGAGGTTTGCAGCTGGATCCGTCTCACTGTTCAACCTGCTCTCAATTTTCCTAATGGGAAATGCTGGAAAATGATCCTGTAATTAACACGTGTGGCCTCACAGTGAAAGTTACACTGAAAAAGAAACTTATTTTTGTAGTGTTGTATATCATTTTCATTGGGTCTGACCTTCTGAGATCTGAGGTGAGCAGTCGCATCAGACAGGTTCAGGAAGTAAAACTCCTGCTTCACCTCTGACCTGCTGTAGGTTTTGTGGGCACATTATCTCCAACATGTCAGATATGTTCATTTTCATTTTCTCCACCTGACTAATGGGAGTGATGTGGAACAACATGCAAACAAAACCCAGGTACAAAAAACCCCCCTGAATACCCCCATGAATCAAAACCCTGAAGTTCACCTGGAGGTGAAACAGTTTAATCATTAATAACAGAGTAAACTCACTGAGGATCAGATTCAACTGTTCTATACTGTAAAGTCACTTATTACATGCACTCCAAAAACAAGTTGTACAACTGAAAGATTCTGTTCTTTCACTGTTTTCTTTTTATGATTTGACGTATGCATTTAAAGGAGACACTACAACAGCATCAATCTCCAATCTCCAAGTCCGACTAAAATATGCTTTTTTTAAATTAATATTTAAATATGAAGATTCTTCTTTCTTCTTGTTTCTTTTCCTTGTGGATGAGTTGTGAGTCCACTGAGTCAAATATATAAAAATATGTCAAACAAAACATCAAACATGTGAACTGCTTCATCACCAGTTTACATTTTCAACATTACATAACCGAACGTGTCCTGAAGTCATAGAAACAGAAACGGACACCATGTGCTGTGTGTGTGTGTGTGTGTGTGTGTGTGTGAACACGAGCAGGACTGAGGTGCAGAGCCCTCTGCATCACTCCTCTCTCCGCCCCTGTTGCATTGTGGGATTGATAAACAGAGATTATATGATGGCAGCTTGTAAAAGTCCTACTAGGGCACAGAAACCCGATCACCTCATGATACTGATGTGTGAATGCACAGAGAAGCCAGGAGACCGGCTGCAGTTACATAACACTGTTTTAGGTATGTATGCATGTGTGTGTGTGTGTGTGTGTGTGTGTGTGTGTGTGTGTGTGTGTTTAAACTTGTGCTGACTGGTTGTTTTTGTTCACAGCCGCTCCCACCCTGAACACACTGACCAGTTTTCTTAATCTTCATAATCTATCAAGTGGCTGCTTCTCAGAGTTTCTGTGTGGAGCATTTTTCACCCTGGCAACTCGGTTGTTAACGATCCAACATGGTCCTTACGTTCCTGAAACACTGACACTCCTTTATCCTTTTACATATATGACCTGTGTCCCAATTTAGAGGCCACGTGGCCCCTGAATCGGGACACAGCTGCAGTATCTGCAGTGTGTTTAGGATGTGTGTGAACAAAAGTCTGTAAAATGACAGAAATTATCTGTGAATTAACAACAACTTCTATTTTAAGCATTATGCCAATAATAATTAATCACATTTATTTCCCATTTGTATAAAGACAAATTACTGTATTATTTCTAAAGTATTTTTTCTCCTTTCTTGAATTACAAACACATCTATGAAGAGTCTGGTTTTGCTGGTTGCAGTTCTGGTGGGTCAGTTCCATCAGTTTCCTACTGAACACCGTTTTCATGTTAAACTGGTCAATACTTTCACCTGTGAAGGTGGTGACTGTGCTAGAGCTGAACACATTCTGCTCTTCTAATGTTGTTACTATCATCTATCAACAACAGTAGAAATGAAGTAAAAGGCAAGAAACTGAATCTGTGAACACTGAGGACAGAGAATAATAAACTCAACTAAAAAACTCCTGAAGAACTTTTTAACGTTTCTGCTGCTTGGTGCGTGAACTTCCCCCCCCCTATCGTTTCAATCTGCACAAAGGACGTTACTTTCAGTTTTATTCATGTCGTAGAGACTCATCCTGACACTGACCTCAGCCACTGCAGGTGTCCCTCAGAAAGCCTTTTGAAGCTGTCACTAGAGTTTTTAAGACCCTTCTAAAGCCATGGTGAATGCAATGTAACTGTGCAGTAAAATAATGATTCAGGTACTGTCTTTGTCATCTTTGAATATATAAACTTATTGGGCCGTAGCCACTGTCCACGACCTCCTCAGCAGCAAACAGCAGACAGACACGGTCCGAGAGCAGCTGCTGAACATATGGAGCAATAAGAAGCTAAAGAGACAGATTTCCCTCAGGAGCTGGTGGAGACCAAACACAGAGCTAAAAGAGAGGGAACACTGGACTGACATCATCATGAGACATCAGGTGACACCAACACCACTCCAAATGCAACAAATCAAATATAATAATTATAAATAACGTCAATTAAAAGTTATAAATGGAGATAGAAAAAGTTATCCTCCAGTATTTCCACCAACAGTCACAGTGTGACACACCTGCAATGTGAGTGAGGTCAGTACCAATCCTTCTGGGTTGGCCACACTTGCTGCAGATGTATGACGTTGGGTGCCGGTGGGTTTTTCCTCCAGGCAGCGCCCCCCGCTCTGCCACAGCAGCTTCGGGCCGCCTTCCTCTTCCTGTAGGCTCTGGTGCTGGGTACAGGTAGTCCAGGCAGAGGAGGTGGAGGAACAGAAGAGGGGAGTGGCACTCGAGCGAGGGGAGGACCAACAGCACTGGATGAGGGGCCATGCTGTTCATCGTCTGGAGGAAGAGGAAGAGGAGGAGGAGGAGGAAGCAGACTCCTGCTGGAGGGCCCAGGCTGCTCCTCCGGGACATTGAAGTTAAAGGGCTGTCCTTGTCCCACCTGTACCAATTATAGACCCTTTGTCTGGCCAGCACCTGGACACAGAAACACAGACTGTTAAAGGTGAGTCACAGAACAGATTACAACACACCAACAGCTTTATGACAAACTCTTACCACTGAGTCCTCAATTCAATTCAAAGAGCTGGATGTTGGTCTGAGCCATCAACCTGGGGCCGGCCAGCACTGCCTCTCTGATGGCCACATAATCCTTGAGAATGAATGACCAGCGAGTCCTCAGGGTCGCTCTGGACCACGTGGCCACCGGATGAAGACGGCAGAGCTGGTTGCAAACGGCCTCCACCAGGCGGCTAACACTGGCCCAGTTTGCAGGGCCCGAGTTCAGTCCAAGAAGACAGCTGAAAGATAATCAGTGTGTGTTAATATAGATCTGATATTCATTAGAGGAAACAGTGATATTTGAAGTGAAAATCACCTCTGGAGACTCTCCTTCCCAGGACAGGAGGTGTTCTTCCCCGTTGCTGCCTTGAACTGTCACCTGGGCTGCCTCTCCTGGTCTCTGGGAGGGAAGACAACTCGCCATTTCTCTGCTCTGTCTGGCAGGTGTTGCCAGGAGCTTGGAAGTACTTGGCACTGGCTTGAGGAAAAAGGTTTTGGATCAAAATTGAATTCTATGTTTGCATGAAATTATAATACACAATATACTTAATCACAAGCTATTAGAAACACGCATGTACCTGGGATGAAGTGGTGAAGGTGGAAACCAGAAGGCTGACCCCGCCCCTTTGTCAGTCTACCAGTCTCTGTGTACAGCTGCACCTGCTAGGTCCTGAATGCAGCTGAGGTGGCGCCTCTGTGTCTCCATACGTCCTGGATGCAGAGAGAATCCAGCAAAGAGACGTCCAGGGTGACGTGGAGATCCTGGATGAGGAGGATCGTCTCCTCCACCCCATGTGTCCTCCACCAACAGTGGAGCCTCCGCTCCTCCCAGGAGATCCTCAGGATCACCTTGGCAACAGTCAGGCCGAGCATCCTGCGCTCCCCCTCCAACTAGGACCACTATGCCTCGATGAGACGGCAGGCACCTCCGGGGGTCCACCTTGAAGATGCGGCGTCATCAATCCGGCCACCATCCTGGAAAGCCAACACACCAACAGAACAGAAGCAGCACCAGCGAACTTCTTTGTCACCTGGAGAGAGAGAGAGACAGAGAAAGGTTTCAAATGCTAATGTTAATATTCATGTGAGTATTTAGTACACACACAGCAGTGGTGTGAAAGCTGCTGTAAGAACATAAATTCTACCTGAATTACACCTCATCCTAGAGAAACTCCCTGGTGAGAAGCACCTGTTGGGAAAGAATACTAGAGATGGCTATTGGACAGATCAATCAGTTAGACATACATTGCATTTAGAAAGTTCTCACTTTTTTACATTGAATTATTTTGAACAATCTAGCAAGCTAGCTGCTTATCAATAACCATTATCAATTATTTTTTACAATTATAATTATTGTTTTTACCATTATTGTCATTATTATTATATTCAATCAAACAAAATGTCACTTTAAATACACTTTGTCACTTGTCTATCGTGCTTCATGGTTAAAATGTCTTCTGTGTCACCTTCTGTTTGTCACCAATAAAGATAAAATAAATGCTAATGCTAGCGATCCCCCCACTTGTTATTTTGCATTCTTATGAAATCCTTAAATTCATTCATCAATGAACAATGCCAGCAAGCTAGCTGCTAATGCTAGCAAGCTATCCCCCCCTGTGTCACCTTCTTTCCTTGTTCACCAATAAAGAAATTGAAAAAAAAGAAGCTAACGGGAATGCCATCATCATCATTATAATTGTAATCAATGTCATTATTGTAGAAAAGAAGCTAATCCTGATCATCAGTGCTAATGCAAATGCTAGCTAGCTCACTGTTTTTTATTTGCAATTTATCGGTAGCTGCTAATGCTAATGCTATCAAGTTACCCCCCTGTGTTCTGTTTGTCCATGTTTCTTTTACCAATAAAGGAGAAAAAAAGCTAATGCTAGCTGCTAATGCTAGCTCGCTAGCCCCATCCCCTCTTCTGTTCAGTCCATGTTTTTTTCACCAAGAAAAAAAAAAATGCTAACAAAATTGGCGGCTAGCTCCCGCCCCAAGTTGTGGCCTTGCACCCAGCAAGCAGAGCCGCTGCAGAAACTATGTTGATGGTGTTTGATCATAAAAATTTAGGAAAAATCTTAAACTTGAGTGGATTCACTTTACTGAAGGTGTCTGATCATAAGAAAGAAGGAAAAATCTGTAAAATAACAATAGACGTAAATAATAATAAAAAATAATAATAATTTTTCTCTGTAGAAATATTGATGAAACTTTCCGTAAATTTTTACACTATTTGAATTAGGATATTTTACTTTAATTTTACGTTTTTTCTTTGGCAGCCGCTGCTGCCAGTCATTTGACTGTTTTTTACGATATTTTTTTTACAGCGTAGTAATCAGCATTAATGTTACTATAGTGACTAGTCATGCTAATTAATTACAGTTTTAAAAATGTGGTACAATAGCACATAGACTAGATAAAAGAAGCTTGACGTAAACCACATCAAAATTAAAATGCTGCAGTTAAAACAGATAGCATTTCATAATATTACACGTTCAGATAACATTCTCACCTTAAAAAATTACATAATAATAAAACAAGAAAGGAAATATATCAGTCAAAGACACCTGCTGTTATTGAGCTTCACATGATCTCCATATTCTGTTGTGAACTGTAGATACAAATCGTCAAATCTTAAAATGATTCTTCTCACAATAAAAACCCTGAACGCTTCATTAAACTCAGAAGAATCCTCTGTTTGTTTTTCAATGAAGTGTTAAATTATTTTATTAAAATTTACATAACCTGATTCATCAGTTATCAGGACCGACTCCCTCCAACACTGTCAGACCTGTCAGCCTGTTCTCCAGCGGAGCCTTTAGTTCCTAGCGCTGGCGTCCCTCCAGGAACATGTTTGAGTGTTGTGCCACAGGGGAACTCCTCCCCCCCTCTCTCTGAGGAGGATGTTCGTAACGAGTGAGTCACACCTGTGTGTTGTCTTTGTTCGAGGTGGACGTGACGCCTGATATCGCCTCAATCATCAGAGGGTTCTTTGTGGAGGAGTCGAGGTGCAGCGGGTCCTGGACCGGATCCAGTGTCTTTACTGACAGCCAGAAAACAGGTTTAAAGAACAGGTTTGTTTCTTTGGGGCAAAATAAAACAGAAACATCTGAAATACAACATGGAACAGACATGGAAAGTTTTATTACTGAACATGAAGTTGCTTATTGGACACACCGACAGAGATAAATGATAAATCTGCACTAATATAGAGCTTTAGTCTTATCGACCACTCAAAGTGTTTTACACTACAAACCTCCTGCACACCACCAGTGTTACATCAAGGGCAATTTGGGTTCAGTATCTTGCCCAAAAACACCTCGACATGCGTACTGGAGGAGCTGGGAATCGAACACTGACCTTCTGATCAGTGGACAACCTGCTCCACCTCCAGAGCACCAGACAATCGTCAGGCCTCCGCTAACATCTACTTTTCAGTCATTACAGCAATGTGCCCGACGGTTCAACGACTGTCCACGCACAGTCGACACTTTATTAAATCATAACGAACATTATCTCAAGGTATAAAGGGTGAAAAGTATCGGTCCGAGCACAGAACCTTTTGGAACTCCATGACTAATTTCTGTGTGTATGAAAGAGTCATTATCAACATGAAGTCTGACAGGATAGTGCTGTTCTTCCTAAACCTCTGTCCCCAGATTCTTCAGCGCAGAAGCCCTGTTGGTATTGAGTGAGGTCGTCTGTGAGTTTTATTTTAGTTCTTCATCTGGGAAAGTTTGAGAAACACAGATCTAGCTTCCACTTTTAAGAAAAGCTGAAATAATATTTTCAGGGGAAGTTTGTAACAAGAAGTTTGTTGAGTGTCATGTCAAAACTACTTCAGAGTCCAGGTCTGAATGTTTATGAGGGTGAGTTAACTAACTACAACACTGAAGTTAATATTTTACTGTGGGAGCTTTGAAGCTAAAACCTCAATGAGTTTAGTTTCAGTCTGAGTTCAGTGAGAGAAACAGAAAGTGAGAGGAACCGTTGGAGCTTCGGTAAATGTCACGTCGAGGTTATGAAGATCGTTTGGAATCAAATCAGTAAATGAGCTGCAGCACGAGGAGAGAGAGCGGCTGTTGTTTTCAGTCTGTACTAAATTAAATCAGAATATACGACTTCCATTAATAGCACATTAATAACTGAGGAGATGAGGCTAAGGTGAGAGAGGGACACTGACGTTCCCATGAATGTTTGAGCTCCGCGGGTCGCTTGTCCATGGACACAGTTTGATGAACTGGAGGACACGTTTGTCTTCCAGTGAACAAACAGCTGCTGAGCTGAGCACGCTGAAAACACTGAGGTCAGACGTGGTGTGGTTTGGCTTAATATAGCACATTCAGGACACACACACACACACACACACACACACACACACATGAAGACACACACTCTGCTGCAGCCACTCTGCAAAAACTCTGCAGCAGAACTGGAGCTTTATTACTTTCTGACATTTTATTACATTATTTTATGACCGTGTATGCAGTTATATGATAATTAGCAGAATTATGATCACACACACATATACACACACACACACACACACACACACACACACACACACACACACACACACACACACACACACACTGCAGTAAAGTGATTAGAGCAGGTACAGTGTGTTCTGCTGAGCTGTAAAACGTCCTGTCTTTCAATTTCTGTTGTTATCTGCAGTTGAACAGTTGGGCTGTGTTTGAACGCTCCTCTGAGACACACACACACACACACACACACACACACACACACACACACACACACACACACACTGACTAAACCACAGTAGTTTGAGAAAGACAGACCAAGAAACTCATAATAAATGTATATGATGTCACGTTTGATGAAATTATGTAAGCTGAACATTTGAGACCGATAAGGGTCATGAAAAGCTGAAACGCCAATAAATAAATGATCATTTACCCCGATCAGCTTCAACTAGAATCACCTCCTCGTGGTCTTATCCCTCCGCCGCTCAGACTAGTTCCAGGTTACATCCCTGTTTATCCAGAGTCATAAAATATGAACCATTTGTCTGAAATTTTGTCATAATTGCTGTGAAGTATTTAGTAATGGCTAAAAAGTGTTTTCTGAGGTCACACTGACCTTAGACCTTTAGCCATAAAAATCTAATCAGTTCGTCCTCGAGTCCAAATGGACGTTTGTCCCAAGTTTGAAGGGATTCCTTTGAGGAGTTACGGAGATATTGTGTTCACAAGGCGAAAATAGCATTTTGTGAGGTCACCATGACCTTTGACCCTTGGCCCCCAAAGTCTAATCAGTTCATCATTGAGTCCAAGTGAATGTTTGTGCCAAATTTGAAGAAGTTCCATCAAGGCGTTACTGAGATATCATGTCCACGAGAACAGGACAGATGGACGACCTGAAAACAAATTGAAATAAAAATGCAGACTCTACTGAGATCAGCGTACCTACTTTCATCGTCATGGTTACTGTAATAATAGTCATGGGGTGGTTAGGTTGAGGAAAAGATGGTGGTTTGGGTTGAAATACATACTTCCTCAAACTGAGATGATCTTTGTTGTCATGGCTACAATAACAACAATGTGGTTAACTTTGTCAAACCGCCGTGGACGATAGAAACAACATAAACTGCTGGTTTCACACTGGAATCGAACACCAACACTTTTCCCTTCCTTCCTGTCATAATAGGGTTAGTAATACAACCACTAAATGTTGCCTAGCAACAAAACGTAACTATGGGTCATAACAACCTGCTGCACAGATGACCTGTGCGCTCGATTGAACCACAGTCTCTGGTCCATATGAGACCAGCTGGCAGTGACACGTTGGGTGTTCCTCAGGGCTCGACCCTCGGTCCTCTCATGTTCTCTGTTCACTCTTTGGACACAGTTCATCTCTTATTTTGTTATTCTGATGACTCACAGCTTTATCTTTTAATTATTATATTACATTATTATTATTAGTTGCTGTTAGGGAGGTTTCTTCCTGTTGAAAGGTTTTTCCTCTCCACTGTCGCCAAGTGGGAACTGTTTATTGTGAGGTCTCGACTCAGACTGTGAAGTACCTTGAGACAAAGTTTGTTTTCATTTGTCAATGTTCAAATAAAGTTGAATTGAAAAATATAATTGAATTAATCGCGATAACAGGATGCAGCTTGACACCATTCAGACATGTCTTAATGCAATAAATCATAAATAAACTGAATAATTTGTAAAACAGAACAATTTTGGTGAAAAGATGAAATTATAGAAGAAAAATGAGAAAAATAAAAAACAAAATGAACATTAAAACTGTGTAAAAACTTCTTTCATTGTGTTTTTTTCTGGTATTAAGGCTTGTCACTGTGATAAGGCAATGATAGAAACTTTTATGTTGTTCGTATACTTGTTTTCTATCTCAGTCTTATTGTGCACTAACATATCACATCCATGCAAACAACAGGATCAATCAACAGGAAGAGTTAAGGGACAGATGATGAGGTGATAATATTTAGATGTGTGTCATGAGTTGGAAAAGGTCGTGAACCACTGCCATAAATCATAAATGATAAATAATGTTCTACAGCTGAAATCTGTGTTTTGTAGTTTGATGCTGAATCACAGTTTGAGCTCCGGGTGAAAACATCGGTTCAGTCCTGCGTCTTCAGACGGACTCAGACACGTTAACTCGTCCAAACTGACGTCCACGTGTGAGAGTGTGTAACCTGAAGAAAACACGAGGCAGAGAAACATGTTCACACACACACAGGATGAGTGTTTTTGTTATTTTGCCATTCGGCGTATTTGATCCGTCTTTCTCTGTGAGTCGTTGTTGTCAAAACACTGAGCAGAAATCTGCCAAGTAACCTGGGGGATAATCCTGCACACACACACACACGCACACGCACACGCACACACCACACACACACACACACACACACACACACACACACACACACACACACACACACACACTCTCTCTCTAGGGACTGAATACAACACCCTTTGTGTGTGTGTGTGTTTTTAAATTCAGCTCCTTATGTTCTTATATCCTCTGCAGGAGTTTGAGCTCATAAAGATTAAAGAGCAGATTTGCCTGAAAAACACCACAAAGATAAAACTCACTGTAGACCACTTTGTTTTTATATTATATATTTATATTTATTATTATGCATTTTAATTTAGAGGTGGAACTTTAATATTCTCTGAAAGGAGAAAAACAACTCGACCTGATACAGATGCAACTATATTATTATAATTATTATCTTTTTCAGCTCCTTATCCATGAATGTAAATATGATTTTCAGGTTCAGCCAATAATAATAAAACAGAAATTCCTACAGGAAGTCTTATTGTTTAGTGAGCCTACATGATTATCATGGGAGGATCTATTTGCTAAGTTGATATAAACCCAGTCAGGGTCACCACAACACGGACCAGGTAGAGCAGCTGTTGCACTATGACAGCTGACGGGGATCCTAATAAACAATACACAATAAACAATAAACAGTAAACACTAACAGGTGGTGTTATGTTGCATTATTTTTTCCAAAATAAAATAAAAAATCTGATGTTTATCTCTGATGTGACACGTCTCCGGAAAAGATGAAGAGATTTAGGAACAAGTTTATCTTTGGATTTCTGATGTTGACCTCTCAGAAGGAAGTGAAGTCCTCAGTGATGTTACACCCTTGTCTTAAATAAAAATGAAAAGAGCTAGACGATTATGTATGTAGATAAAAACTTATGGAAAGAATAATTGAGTAATTATTAATTAATAAAGTCTGAAAGTGTTTTTAAATACTCTACAGGTGTTTCTGCTTCCTGTCCTTGGTGCAACAACATCACCAGTGTAAAATGTTGTTGAGATTCTTTCCAGCTTCCTGTTTGTGTTTGTGTTGAAGCTTCAGATGAATTTCCTTCTTCTGCTTCTTTAAAATGAAACGACCTCTGAGTGTTTATATCGCCTTTCAATCCACTGATCCCTGTGTGTGTGTGTGTGTGTGTGTGTGTGTGTGTGTGTGTGTGTGTGTGTGATACAGTGGATCAGGGTCACAGCAGGGTGCGGCTTGTTGCCATGAAATAACAGCCGTGAGCCTGGAAATCAACCAGCAACCAGCTACGATCACAGCCAAACAGATGTGTGTGTGTGTGTGTGTGTGTGTGTGTGTGTGTGTGTGTGTCTAAAGAGAAAGAGAGGGAGGATTAAAGGAAACAGGCCGTTTAACTCCATGTCTTCCTCAGCAGCCGGAGTCACATGATAACAGGAAGTTATATATTTATAACAATATTAACAACAATAATCATTAAAAATATAATAAAAATAAAACTTTATTGACGTAGCACTTTTCAGAGCAGAGTCACAGAGAGCTGTAAAGGCATAAAAACAAAGCAATAAAAGACAAAGAGAAAAGGCAAAGTATCAATAAGCACGTCAAGTGTAACGGGGGAATACAATAATAATCAATAAAAAAATAAACAGACAAAAGAGAATAAAATCAAAAGTAAAAGTATTGAAATCAAAAATTAGAAACTGCTTTTTACAAGTGTATGTTTGAGTTTTGATCTTTTATATGGGGGAGATGGTGAAACCTCTCTGATAGTTGAAAGCTCTTTAAAAACACTAGTAAGTGGATTTTAGTTAATATTTATTCGTCAATATCCTGATCAAATAGAATATATAATTAATAAAGTCATATTTAACTTCTTTAAAACTTATTGTCAGTTTTTAAAACGACAGAAAAATAAACAATCAGCTTTTTAAATTGTTGATTGATCAAAGAAAATCTGATTTTAATTAGTTTGTTTATATAAAAAACGTCTGATCAACATCAATCAATTCATAAAGTGGATATAAACCAATAAAACACAAACAGTCTCTTCTTCACTCTGAATAAATCACATGAGGTTCTGATAAACACAGCATCAAAACAAAACCCAGGAGGAGCAGAGGATCATGGGAAATACTCCAGGGAGGAGGGAGGGGAGGGAGGGTGATGACTAATGGAGACAGAGGGATATCATTACTCACATCTTATCTGCTACAAATACTATGTGTGTGTGTGTGTGTGTTTCCCCCCTCCCTCTTGTTATTGTTTTATGACGGCTCAAGTGTGTTTGTGTGTGTGTGTGTGTGTGTGTGTGTGTGTGTGTGTGTGTGTGTGTAAACCTCTCAGCTGATCAACACTCAGTGGTTTACAGCTCTGAAGGAAAACAGTTATAAAAGTATAAACTACATGTTGATGTCCTGCAGGAAGTGAACAGTCAGAGCAGCCATATTGTTTTCAGGTTGTCCGTCTCTTTCTCGTGGACACGATATCTCAGCAACAACCCGAGTGAACTTCTTCAAATTTGGAACAAACGTCCAATCAGATTCAAGGATGAACTGATGAGATGTTTGTGGTCAAAGGTCAAAGGTCATGGTGACCTCACGTTCTTGTGATATATCAATATATATATCAGGAGTGCCCAGAGAGAATTTCAGCACTTCTGTCACTGTGACGTCATAACTCATGAATTCATTAACTAATTATGACACAATTCAACTCAAATGTCTGTAAAGATAAAATGAAGTGATGACATTTCATATCCAAAAGGTCAAAGGTCAACTTCATCGTAATGTTCTGTCATTACTCAACGCTGTAACTCAGGAAGGAGAGACTGTGGCCATGTGTCCTGTAACTGGCTGGTCGGTGGAGGGATACGACTGTGAGGCGGCGGTTCTAGTTTTACCTCTGTAAAGTTAAGATTAGAGAATATGAGGGAAACAAGAGGCTTGTCTCATTATTCTGTTCTGGTGTTTCAAAATGACGAATGAATAATAAATATTACACTTAATGTGTATGAACAGACTCTGCACTAAGCTTCTGTGTGTGTGTGTGTGTGTGTGTGTGTGTGTGTGTGTGTGTGTGTGTGTGTGTGTGTGTGTGTGTGTGACCGTTTCTCTGACCTGCAGATCTGGACTTCGTCTTTGTTTGTCTGTTGGTGGACGATGCACTTGTCGCAGTCAGTTAACATTTCTGAGAATTTGCCCCCCACCCCTCACTCCCTCACCCACCTCTCACCCCCTCCTTCTCCTCTTTCCCTCCCTCTCTTTCTCTCTCTCTGATGAAGCTCAAAGGCCCCATGGTGTTGTTGTTGTTGAGTCTGGAAGAGAGAGCAGAAGAGGGGGGGCTATTAGTAATAATAACAGTAAATACTGTAAATCACAAAACACCAAGGCATTTGCAGCAGTGAAAGAGATTTTACAGCAGTACAATTCTACTGTTTCCATGGAGACCGTTGATTTGGAAGTGGGTAACATTAAAGAAGCTCTCCTCTGTCTCATCCTCCTCCAACAATTTAACTGAGTTTAAGTGATTCCTTAATATAAGGCTAAGATGAGGAGAAAGCCTTTAATACTTAAGTGAATATTTTAAGGAAACCTCAAAACTTAAAGGTAAACCTTAACTCAGACTTTAAGGAAATGAATGAACCCAAAACATATTGGAAAATATGAACCATTATTCATTCATCCATCCTAGTTCAACCTCTGGTTCTGGTCCGTTTTTATTTCTTTATTTGATTAATTAATTCTGTTTTTTGTTTTTCTCATCTCATTAATTATGTGAGAGAGAGAGAGAGAGGGATGGACCTGCTGCCCTCTGATATTTGATCGATCGTCAAGTCAGCAGCCAATTGGCTCTCGGCCCTGACTCTCCTCCTCACTACACGACCCCTCCCCCCTCTGTTTCTGAGCCGGGTCCAGGTCCAGGGTCTGACTCTGGTTGTGAGTGTGCGAGCAAAAGATGGACGACAAAGTGCTTGTCTCAGTTTGTGACGTCCCCTCTCTGAACAGGCCCCTCCCTGCAGGAGCCTCCTCAGGTGGATTCAGCTCACCTGGTCTGGCTGCAGTATTTAAGATGGTGTCTCTCTCTCTGTCTCTCTCTGTCTCTCAATTCAGGTCATGTACGATCTCTCAAGAGTAAGAAACGTAAAGTGGACAGTCGACAGATTCTAAAAACATTAAAACCATATTTCTACTCTGTGTTTTCACAAAGATATTAACAGAAACATCTGTCGACCTCAGAGAGTTAAAGCTACAGCTCCTCGTTCGTTGTGTAGCTTTCATTTAAAAACGTAGTCTTGGACGTGTCTCTCCCCTGTTTGGTTTTGTTGTGTTTTGTTTGTCTTTTGATTTATTTCCTTGTTAGTGTAAAATAAATAATATTTTTAGTTATACTCGTGTGTGCTCTTCCCTGGTTGTGACAAAGTGCCTCGTGCTGAAGATAAAGGTCTGTTCAGTTGTTTCTTTGCTGCGACACTAACACGCAGGTGTTTGTAGACGATGCTAAAATTAGGATTGTAGTTCGGATTACGGCAGGTGATAATGATGATGAGGCGTCTTGAGTTCACACGTGTGACCGAGCAGAGCGACGGTCGCTGCTAATTCAGGATCCTGCAAAACAGATTTTTTGGATCCGTAATATGGAAACGGATCAAAGTGGTAACAGATCCGTCCGAGCTGGAACCTTCAGGGTGAGACTCACCTGACATTATAAATTACATCCTCAAAGAAACCTTGTCTCATTCTGAGTTTCCTGGTTTAAATCAAAACAAAGTTGGATTTACTTGAAGAGAACATAAATCAACCTGCAGGCTTCACGGCCTTTAGAGCTTACTACAGCCATGACCCCCCCCCCCCCCCCCCCCCCCCCCGCCCCCCCCCCCCCCCCCATGTCTCTGTGGGGACCAAAGACCTCAAACAGACAGCACAGAGCAAACAGTGACTGAGCGTCAGCCGCCATCGACCCGTCTGGTTTCCACGCAGCGGACCTGATCCGATGCTATTTCTGTCCCTCGCCCCGTCTGCGTTCCTTCTAGGAAGCTGGCAGCTGGTCACGGCTGAAACTTCACACTGACTGTTTGGACTCTGAATATAGAAGCTGAGCACATTCACAACGTGATGCTGCAAAGTCCGTCCTCTTGTTTGTTTGGCTCTGTGGAGGTGAAGCCTGAACCTCAGCCCCGATCACTGACCGCTGAGGAACAGTCGGAGCTGCGGAGGCGGTGTTAAGAATAGAAACGTTGTCTTTTTATATCCGCAGCTAGCTAACTAGCATCCATAAAAACAGTGAGATGGCATCAAGCTTTAGCATTGCACTTCTACCAGTGTCAGATATCAGCTGGGTCCAGAATCACTTCCTGTTTCCTTTTTACAGTCCACTGTTCTAGTCATACACCAATCAAAGACTGTAAATAAAGATGGATGTCGCCTCATCATCACTAACAGGTTTCTAAGATGCTCCACCCTCGCCATCTTGGCAGTGTCTGGCTCCACCCCCCTAACTCCACCTAATCCAAAATTGGTCAAAGAGGAGGGGCATGTGTGAAGCTTAGACTTACATTCAGCCACCTGTCACTCAAAGAGGCCACGCCCTCAATCCTCTATAACTGTAGTCCTTAATAAAATGTAAACAGGTGAGTTATATAAACAGGTGTCATGAAGGAGGAAATTAGCTCTAGAGACCAAAACTGTTTTTGTACCAGGCTGTAAACATGTTTATTTCTGCTGTAAAGTTGGACATTTTAACATGGGAGTCTATGGGGACTGACTCACTGTTGGAGCCAGACTCTAGTGGTCGTTAGAGGAACTGCAGCTTCTGGTTCTTCATGTTTCAGGCTGGAGGTTGATGTTTGGTTTCAGCTCATTGTTTTGGTTTAACAACCTGTAACTTTACTATTTTGATTCACTCTCATGTTTTCATCAACCTCTTTTTCAGCAGCTGTTTTAAGCAAAAAATACACTGATGAGCTAACCGTATGCTAACTGTTCGCTAACTGTCTAGCACCAAATTGCTGCTAGGCAAAGTTAGCAACTAGCTTGTGAACGTAGTGGAGCATTTAGCAGCTAAAGAGCCTGTTTCCTTCAATATTTGGCGAGGAGCAAAACAAAGCTAAAAGGAGAGAGAATATTCAACTTGCATTCATCAGATAGACAGATGCTAATGTTGTGTTAGCATGTTTGATTGGGGAAATTGTTGTAAACAAAGCTGTGGACGGGAGCAGTGTGTAAAGTCAGAGACTGACTGCAGAGGTGTGTGAGGAGATCCTCTGCACTGACTGCTGCTCCGGCTCAGGTGCGTCTCATGCTGCTGATTAAACTCCTGATTAAACTCTGCAGCCCTGGAGACAGAGCACAGCTAACGAGCACAACGTGTCCGCTGAGTGTTTCCCTCCAAGATCACACCGTGGAAGAACAAAACTTTGCTGCTAACAATCCCACAATGCACCACTCTGCAGCTGTCAGTGATAACAATGATTATGTAACCTTAATTATTGTACACATTTGGGTTATTTTAATTATACGTTTGTTCCACTTGATTCAGATTATTACCTGGATCATTGCCTTGTAAGTTATTTATTTATTTATTCTTTTATTTACTTATTTGTTTAATATTTTTTGTTTTTTTTTATTGTTTATATATTTTGAATTGTGCAAGAACTCAACTTATTTACACTTATTTTTGTCACTTATTTTGATTCTTGTCACCTTAAATTATATGTATAACTCAATATTAAAAGTTATGTTAAGTTTTATTTTTAATTTCAGTCAGAAGCTGAACTGAACACACACACACACACACACACACACACATACACACACACACACACACACACGCGCACACACAACACATCTGTTTGTAGCTAACGGCTAATGTACAGTTGCTACATCGGCTGTATAAACAGAAACAGTTGTATAAACAAACAGTGATTCACATGAATTTGTTCCAGTGTGTGTGCGTGTGTGTGTGTGTGTGTGTGTGTGCATGTGTGTGTCCTTGTAGATGGGGATGTATAGCCGCAGCAGAAATGTTCACTATGTTTGGTATGTGAGTGAACCAGATGACCTGCTGCTGCCATTACACAGAGGCAACACACACACACACACACACAAAAAGTAAGTTTTTATAAACGTTTCTTTATTAAAACTGTTCAGCGACACATTATTATATTATTATATTATTATGATTTGAATACGTGTTTGGGTCGTGACCTGACAAACTGAAGCTGCAGGTTTAGAGAAGAGAAGAAGAAAAACACACCTGGAGCAGAGGCTGAATACCTGCTGTAAGGTAATGAACACAAATGTGGTGTCTTATGTAACAGGTGACCTGCTGAAGGTGGATTTATTTATTTTCCTTAAACTGTCCACTTAAGTATTAAAGGTTTTCTCCTTTTTTACTTAAATCTGACACGTAAGGTTTTATTTCTCTTTATTTATTTATTCATTTATTTATTCTTACTCATGTAATTTGTCTCCCTTCAAACCAAACACACACACTGAACAATTAAAACTGAAAATATAAAGTCAAGAATGAACGTGACAGAGAAATGTTTCTGTTGTTTTTGTGTGAACTGATCCTTTAAACTCTGAGGAGCATTGCAACACTTCAGCTGAAACGCTGCAGCAGGTGTGTCAGTGGTCCGTGCATGTACACACACACACACACACACACACACACACCACCCTGTATCTATAGCTGCAGGCCGTTACAGTACGTACTGTACCACATGTTTTTATTTGTGTTATCTAATCTATCTGTGGTATAAGTGAACTCGGAGCCCTTTCACTGAACTCAGCTCTCTCTCTCTCTCTCTCTCTCCTGTGTGTCGCCACAGAAAGACAAAATGTATGGTTATTTTGTGAAATGGCACAGAGCTGATCAGTGTGATTATTGGTTATTATTCTGACCACATCGATAATTTATTATAAACTAGAATCACCGCCTGATGGTCGTTTCCCTCCAGCAACCAGGGAACAAGGTCAGTCTGTCCTTCCTGAGCTACAGCGCTGAATAACATCCAGAGGCGTTTTAGCAGAACATTATGATGTCACAGTGAAGTTGACCTTTGACCTTTTAGGATACAAAATGTCATCACTTCATTATTTTATCCTTATAGAGATATAAGTTAAGTTGTGTCATAATTAGTGAAGGAATTCATGAGTTATGAAGCCAAAAACATGTTTTGTGAGGTCACAGTGACCTTTGACCTTTCACCTTTGTCCATCAAATTTTTCTTGTTCTTGTTTCTGTGTCTCTTCTGCTCATTCTGCTGATGATCCTGCTTGAGTTTCCTGTTAAGTCTGTCTTCAGGTCGTGGTTTAACTGACTTTAAGTGATTCCTGAAGTTTAAGAGATAAAGAGAAAACCTTAAATACTTAAGTGAACATTTTAAGGGGAAGATTTAAGGGTGTTTTGTGCAGTTTCTTTACTTTATTGAAACCTTAACTTTAGGGAAAATCTTAATTTAAGGTGTTTTGTGCAGCTGAACATTATTATTTCCAGGTGTGTGGAAGTATCATGTGACCTGTTAACTCTGACTCAGTCTGTGTTCTCAGGAGTTTCCTCTGTAACACGACTGACCTCCAGGTAAGATAATTATCAACATCATGACTTTATAGAGTCATAAAAGCCTGTTATGTATTATATGATAATATTATAAACCTTCAGACACCACAAACATCAAACAATCAACCAATAAAAACAGTCACAGATTATTATTATATTTATTACATAAAGTGTTTTGTCTGAGTCTGACACACACACACACACACACACACACACACACACACACACACACACACACACACACCTCTGAGGAGCTGTTGTAAACATTAACACATCTTCTGACTCACATAAACACACACAGTTTACAGTAGCAGCTCGTACTGCGCTCTGATTGGCTGCTTGTTCAAACCTTCCTCCAACACGATTGGCTGTAACAGGGAAAATGTGTTTGCTGCATGTGCTTTGGTCATTCTCCAACACACACACACACACACACACACACACACACAGAGTGCTGGTTACAGTGTCTAGTTGCAGAGACTGTTTTTAGATGAATCTCAAAAAATAAAAATATATTTTATCTGTGTATATAAAATGTCTGTTGCCTTGATGTTTTAATTGTGTAAACAAAAAACACTGTACTATATATACTATATATATATATATATATATACTGTATGTATATATCTACTACTACTAATAACAATAGTAAATCAATATATTTATTACTGATAAACTAATGATAGTAAACCAAAGGTTGACTCAGCAGTACCATCTGCTGCCACAGGAGGGCAGCACGAGTACATGGAATGTGTGTGTGGTGTGTGTGTGTGTGTGTGTGTGTGTGTGTGTGTGTGTGTGTGTGTGTGTGTGTTGCCTCTGTGTAATGGCTGCAGTTTCTTGGAAACTCTTGGTACAGTGACTGATGCTGTGTCTGCTGCACTTACACTCTGTTATGTAACATGTTAAAACTGTACTATTCTCTCTCTCTCTGTGTGTGTGTGTGTGTGTGTGTGTGTATGTGTGTGTGTGTGTGTGTGTGTGTGTGTGTGTGTATTTCTATCCACGTGTAAATATGAAATCTGACTAGTTTCACACTGTGAAATGTTCTTTATTTTGACAAGACAGAGAGATAGAAAGATTAAAACGTCAGAGCAGCTGAGTTAAAGACAATAAATACAGTAAAATACAAAGACAGAAACACACAGGAGAGGAAGATGAATGTAAATAAAGTTTATGCATATGGACCAAAGTGACTGAAGATCATAGCTGAACTAAACCAAATCTCCAAACATCTAGATTATTAAACCATTAATAATTAATGATGTTGTTTGTCATTTATTTAAGAACAGAGCGATAAAAACAGAAACGTGGATGATGCAGCCGTCTGTTCACATGTGACACTTTAAATGAATCACAGCTGAGTCTGACAGGACGAGAACCCGGCGTCCTCGGAGCTCCAGTCGAGATGAAGAAAAACTCCCAGAGAGACAAAGACGAGAGTCGACGTGATCCTGAAGTAAAGAGGATTTATTCATCTTCATCTCTCCTCCATTAGATATTTATCATCTCTGCACTGTCCAATAAGATGAAGAGAAGAATTTGAGAACTTTTATTTCTTTAAAATATTAAAAGTTCAGTCAAAGATACTGAGTCATGATATTAAATTTAAATGTGTTTATCCTCCGTCCTGCTCCAGGTTTAAAGTGTCTCATGTGGACGTTGTTGTGTCAGAATAAACTCCTCCTCTCTCATGTCTGAAAGAGTTTTATTGTGAAGGTATTGTGAGGGAAGTAAACACAATGTCTCTGCTGAAATCTGTGTTTTCTGGTCTGAAGGATGAACGTGACGAATACGGCATGACGCCCTTCGGCGCTCTGACCTCAGGAGCTCACGTTTATCTCAGGGTCACTCCAGCAGACACCGAGCTGCAGCTTTGATTCACGCGTCGAGGCGGCTGAGGCTGCGGCGAGGTTTCTTCTCCTCTTCAGGAGACGTGACTGCTCTCCTTGATCAGTTTAACAAGCAGCTCTCAAAGCCTGTTTCATCTGGACGTGTAAATCTGTCTGAGTGTAAACGTGTCAAATAAAAGCAGCTGTTGGTTCAGCTGTCCAGATGTTTACTGCCCAACAGGCTGCAAAGTCTTCAGGTGTGTTCATCTGAATTTAAAGGAAGTTTTTATAACTGAATATTTTAATTTCAAGATTTTGATTCGTCCATAAAACATAGATGTTAAAGCCTGTATTCAGAAACTGAGCCTTAAAACCAGCCATCAGGACTTCTGGAACTTTGTGATGTCACAACAAAGCAGTCACCAAGCCCCGCCCACCTGGACCCACCATCCAAACCTTTACAGGATTTGGTTTCTTTGAGTGTTTTTACCTGAAATCTGCTATATTTTTATTGGATCAGTTAGAAAACAGTCAGCCAATCAGAAGAGAGGCTCAGAGCCTCCTCTCTTCTGATTGGCTCACCGACCTGTCGGTACTAGAGCTCCAGAGAGAAGCCTGAGAGAGGAGATGTAAAACTACACTGAGATGGTTTTTATATCTTCTGATGGATCAACACTTCAAATAAAACACA
>NW_019174690.1:533262-580762 GCF_002260705.1 Seriola dumerili
GTTAACAATCGGTTTTAGCTTCCCTCCACCGGCTCCCAGTGTCTGTTAGAAGAGATGTTAAAATGCTTTTACGTGTTTTTAAAGCTGTTTTATAATCCTTAACGAGCTCTCAGATCCTCCTCTGTCGGGCTTTTAAACACTCACAGTTTTACACACAAGAAAACACAGAGCAGCTTCTCGCCTGAGCGAGCGTCGCACCTCCTCCACAGGTGGTTTGAACCGTCAGTCTGTCCTGATGACACCTGATGTTATCTGATGTCACTGAAGTGACATCAGATAACTCAGTGATAACTCAGGTGAGGTCCAGGTGTGTGTGATCGCAGCTCGATGAACCACACAGTCAGTAATCAGCCGGGTGAGAACACCTGTGTAAGAGCTTTTACATTTCATTAGATCCGATTAACCTCACCTGGATGACTCGTCTGATTTAAAAATAGAGACACTGCAGATATCCACAGAGATGAGAGGAGAGAGAGAGGGAGAGAGGGAGAGAGGAGAGAGAGAGAGAGAGAGGGAGAGGAGGAGAGAGAGAGAGGAGAGAGAGAGAGGCGAGAGAGAGAGAGGAGAGAGAGAGGGAGGCAAGAGAGAGAGAGGGAGAGGAGAGAGAGAGAGGGGAGAGAGAGAGAGAGAGAGAGAGAGAGAGGAGAGGAGAGAGAGAGGGAGGCAAGAGAGAGAGAGAGAGAGAGAGAGGAGAGAGAGAGAGGCGAGAGAGAGAGAGGAGAGAGAGAGGGAGGCAAGAGAGAGAGAGGGAGAGGAGAGAGAGAGAGAGAGAGGAGAGAGAGAGGGAGAGGCGAGAGAGAGAGAGGGAGAGGAGAGAGAGAGAGAGAGAAAGGAGAGAGAGAGAGAAGAGGAGAGAGAGAGGGGAGGGAGGAAACAGCTGATCTCTCTGACTCAGGTATTTTTCAAAAAGCTCTGAGTAAGAATCTCTCTGTGCTCCAGCCATGCATACCTGAGTGTGTGTGTGTGTGTGTGTGTGTGTGTGTGTGTGTGTGTGTGTGTGTGTGTGTGTGTGTGTGTGTGTGTGTGTGTGTGTTTGGTCTCCCTGCTTCTCAGTTGACAGCTCCTGTGATCATTAAATTCAGTTCAGTTCGCTTCAGTTCATCCAGACATGTACCCACCTATCCTGCTCAGGGTCACAAGAAACTGGAGCCTGTCCCAGAATGCACTGGGTGACAGGGCCGGCTGCGTTCACATCGCACCAGCAGGTTTAACGTTTCCTCACTGCGAGGCGAGCAGCGATATTTATACTGCTCCTTGTGTTACCACTTCCTGTGTGGTGGGCGGTGCCAGTCTGTCGCGTCAGGTAAACAGTCGACATCATAACCAGCCAATCAGGTGAAAGAACCATGTGTCCATCCTTCTTCTTCTTCTTCTTCCTGACTGTTGTTGTTATATTGTTGTGGTTTCTGGTGTGTTACCTTCACCTGCACATCAGTGTAATAATGTGAGATCATTAGCATATCACCTGCGTGCATGTGTGCGTGCACGTGACGCAGTAACATGTTCTGATGGGACTCGTTCCACAAAACACCTTGAGTTCAGATTTTCCTCAGTCTGAGTTAAGGCTTCTTTAAAATAAAAACAGTTGCACAAATCACAAATTTCTTCTTAGTCTGAAACTTCTGGGGCTGGTTGCATAAAGCACCTTAGGTTTTGTATTTAATTATTCCACTTAGGGTTTAATTTCTCTAATTTCGAGGTTGTTGCACAGAATCTCTTAAAAGGTTTCCTTAGTTAAGGTAAAACTTAAGTCATTTGCAGCAGTGAAAGAGATTTTATACTCTTCTTGTTCATTTTCTTCATCTATCAGTATAAACTCACTCACGTTGCAGTTCACACAGAGTCAGACGTACCTTTAGTTTTTTCCTTACTTTGGTCACTAAGGTGTTTTGTGCAACAGTTTCTCTGAATTTATTCCTTAAGTTTAAGACCCAGATAAGGAAACGTTAACTGACCCCTGGGATCCCTGAAAGTCAGAAAGCCCTTAGTGACCAAAGTTCAGGTGAAGTTCCAGTGGAGAGCTTCTTTACAGTGCTAGTGCCAGCAAGTAAATGGTCTCCATGGAAACGGTCGAATTATACCGCTGTAAAGACTCTTTCACTGCTGCAAATGCCAACTCCTCTTCTTAACTAAGGAATCCTTTTTAAGAGATTCGGTGCAACACACATAAGTAACTCCCTCAGCTAAGGAGAAATTAACCTTTAAGTGTCAGACTTAAGCAGAAAACTTAAGGTGCTTTGTGCAGCCGGCCTCAGACTTTAAGGTTTTGTGCAATGACTGATATAAGAAATATGTCACATCAAATTAAAATCAGATATTCTGTGTCATCGGTCATTTTAAATGTACGTGCGCAGCTCTGCCCTGATTGGTGCGTTTTCTTCTTCCCTTTTCAATAATGCATACAACAGGATTGATCTGGACATTAGCAGGTAGATGCAACACGGCTCAAACAGATGGAAAATTAATTCTAAAACAACTTAGTTATGAAATTAGAAACAGGTCTAACGAAGCAGTGAAATACTTGGTAAAAGAGGATGTGATTTTATTGTATTTCACAACCGCCTGCATCACATCCCAGTTCATTTAGTTACAGTGCGGATGTGCTGCCTCCCTGTTGTGATCCTGATGGAGTTTCAGTGAAATTTAAGAGTTTAAAGGAGCAAAGAAGTTTGTTATGCAATGTAATAGAAGATAAAACAAGATAGAATAACTAAAAGTTTCTTTTTCTACTGACACTGAGAGTTTGAGGTTGTTTCTTTAGTAAAAGCTCTTTGTATTATATAACTTTAGAAAAGACACAGGGACCCAATTTCCCCGCAGGGATCATTAAAGTTTCATCTAATCTTGAGTCATTGTGGCAGCAGCAAAGGAGAGGATACAGATAAAAATACAATAAATGGAGAAATGAAGATTTTAGCAGAACTGTGTGATGCTGTTTTCTTCTCATACTGGTCGAGGTTTGAAAACTCTCATAGAGTTGTAAAGTGGGAAGAGTTATTTTGGGTGACCTTCGCTCCAGCAGTAAATGAGACACTTCAAGTCCTGGTTGTGCATGAAATAAAACATAAATAAATGTGTCTGAAACCAGACTGTCAGATAAACTAAAGTATTTCACAAACTGAGGTTCTGACCTGGTGAGGACGCGAGAGTCACCTGTCCTTGTATCAACCCCACCTGTCTCATCTGCAAAGCCCTTTCCCTCCAAACCACTGTGAACAGAGAACCACTGTGAGTTAAATAATGGCCTTCAAACCTTATTTTATTGTTGCATGTCTTTTGAATGTTTGAATTAGTGTAATGCATTAGATTCCTATGTTTAATATTCCAAAAGTGAAGAAAATATTTAATTTTATTATTGCTAGTGCTGACAGTTTAACATTTTAAGCTGATATGTAATTGTACTTGTGTTGTCTTTATGTTTCGCGATATCTGTCTTCATCATTTGAAAGGAAACATCTTCTAGGCCTAAAAATTTGCTTGTTTTCACATGTGACTAAAACCTATACATCAGCTCATACATTTGTTTGTTTGTTTTTTTGTCCTCACCTAAAAAAAAGTAATATTTGATAACCATAACTAGGGAATACTTTATACAAAAACAATTAAAACCATAATTTTTCTTCCACATCTTGTCAAAAAAAAAAAAAATTCTGTGTGACACTTCAGGCGTCTGAGTCTAATATTACTGGAGCTGTGGACTTATTGGTTTATTTTTTCACTGTCGCCCATAAACCTCTCTAAAAAGGAAAACAGTGAAGAAATGTCCTTAAACTCATAAATGGGAAATAACAGTAAACAAACTGAAGCATTTTGATGCCTAAAAACACTTTTGAAACCAATAATTACAGAACTGATCCTTCTCTGTCTCATACACTTCCCCCTGCAGCCTCTCAGCCAATCAGCATCGGCTCAGAAGTGCCCAACCCCCATTTTCTGCTTCCATTGGACCGAGCAGACGACTGTCTTCAATCTAGAATGATTGACAGAGGCAGTAACCAATAGCAGAGCTTTCTCCCACTGAAAGAATTGCGTCATCGCTTTTTTTCAC
The DNA here is from genome assembly GCF_002260705.1 of Seriola dumerili. NCBI lineage: Eukaryota > Metazoa > Chordata > Actinopteri > Carangiformes > Carangidae > Seriola > Seriola dumerili. Next base: position 537,311 of record NW_019174690.1, read on the forward strand.
CCGCGCCTGCCGGGCGACGCCATTTTGTAGCGAGAAAGCTAACGAACAATCCTACCTGTTGACAGGGAGCCGGAAGGAGAGAAATGAAGGGGAAAGCCGCAAATAAAGTTGCTCGGTCGTCTGCAATGGACTTTTCATGACTATATTCATAACTTGGAATACTTTTATGAGAAAACCCTTTTGATTTTTTGATCTTTGGACCCTCACGGACTAAAGGAATATAAACAATGGAGGAATGTACAGAAAATAGGACTTCACCACCTCAAAGGTAAGGATGACCACCGCCTAGCTGGTTTTGCTGGTTTAATATACTGATAGATATTGATAAATTATATTTATGTGCGTGTGGTTAGCGTAAAATGAGCTGAATATTTAAATTGTGGAGACTCTAATGGAGCTAATGTTGACAAAAGCTAACCAGCTTCATAACCGGTCCGCCGGCAACCTGTCGGGTTTTAAGACAATACAGTCTGACAGCGACAACTTCTCTATTTAAACCCGGAAGTGTCCTTTCAAAGATAAAATCCACTTGTGGTTTCAGTACTTGACAGTTTTCAATAATCGTTGCTCAGACACGTTTCGGTCCGTACTTAGAAATACTGAGATTCAATAGTTTTAGCTTTAGCAGCAGCTAGCATCGGAGCTATTTGTTGACAACAGCTGAGTGCAGTGACTGAGCACAGCATCTCAGAAGTGCTGGACTCATAGTAGTGGGGTTGTCAGGTTTGGTTTGAGGCATGTCCTTACTCTACTGTCAGCTGCTTCTGTAGTCTTGAGCTAAGCTAGGCTAACTTCATCCTGGATGCGGCAACAAAGATGAAGTTGATATCCGTCTTCTTATGTGACTCTGGAGAATAAAATGTCAGACAGATGCTTTGAGGAGAAACGTCTGTCATGATCACTCCTGGAATACCTGACATTTTAGTTTTGACATGCATGTGCAGAAGATGCAGGTTTGTATCAGGGATGAAAAAGGTTTGTGTGCAGATGTGTGTGTGTGTGTGTGTGTGTGTGTGTGTGTGTGTGTGTGTGTGTGTGTTGTGAGGGAGTCAAAGTGAGGAAGAGGAGATAGAAGATGCTGTAAATCCTCGTCTGCTACTGCTGCTACTGCTTTAGCATTTCAGTGTGAAGAAGTCACTTATAAGCCTTGTCTTGTGTCAGTGTGTGTTTGTGTGTGTACTTGACTGTGTGAGTTAAAAAACAGTTTTAAGCTTCATGAATGTGTGTGTGTGATAATAATAATCCCCTTTTGTACGTGTGTAATGTGTGCATATACATGTGTGTTGAATGCATGTACTGTGTGTGTGTGTGTGTGTGTGTGTGTGTGGGTGTGTTTGTGTTAGTAGAAGGCTGCATCCCTCCTGCAGGCACACTTTGAGGACAAAAATCCCTCCTATCATATTAACCCTCTGTGTGTGTGCATTTACATTTTCATACATTGTGTATTGGTGTGTGTGTGTGTGTGTGTGTGTGTGTGTGTGTGTGTGTGTGTGCTGCTGGTAAACACGTCCCTGTCCTCCTTGGTGGGAATCTGAGCTGGAAAATCCCGACGCTCTGACACAGAAATCCAGGTTTATGATGACGGGAGGAAGCAGACACATCACAGACCAGAATAATCAGATGAGGAGGAGGAGGAGGAGGAGGAGGAGGAAGTGATGTAGGAGGTCTGATCATTATAATCAAGAGTTTGTCTTGTTGGTCAGAGCAGCACAGAGGAAGTTGAAGGTTTTGGTGTGATTGATTAGATCTTCACTCTTCTGCCAGGAAAACTTTATATTTCTCATTTTTGAGCGTATGACCATCTCCATAGAGCTGCCCCGAGGTTATTACTGGTTTAGTGACACAAACGTAGTTTAATAACTGTTTTTATATTGTTCCTTTGTTGGAATGAGGACTTTTATTGTGTGTGTTGACTGGTTTATAGATTTTAAAGACTTAAATGAGGCTTTTCAAATATACAGAAGAGGAACCTATAAACCAGACGATGTGACAGTGTTGTGGTAAAGGTTTGGTTAGGTTCAGGCACAAAGGCCATGGTTTGGGTTAAAATCAGTGCTTTGTTAAGGTTAAAGCATGTCGTTGTTATGGTTACAATAATAATCACAAGGTTATATAGCACGACCCTGGTAAAAAGAAATAAGTTTGAAACCAGAAACAAACAGCCGTCTCCTGTGTTACAGCCTTGAATTTGTCGCTATAACGTCACCTGACTTCCTCCTTCGCTCTCGTCATAGTGACTAGAGCCACTAGAGGTCGCTGTCACTTCAGTGTGAACATGTTATTTTGAGACATTTGCTGAAAAGACACTATCTCAAAAATAAGTTGTTTCCACAAATGACCTGAGGATGAGGATTGTTTTTTTTTGTTTGTCATTTCTTCACAGACTGTTTTTTTTTAGTTGATTCTCACATTTCAACACACAGGTAAAAATGTTTTATTATAGTTTTAGTTTTAAATCTCACATACGACCTGTAATCACCCCAAAGAGGCAGAGCTGTTTGAAAGTATGGAGCTCCAGAAGTCCCTAGATTTCTTTCTTTTTAAATCTTGGACAGACAAGATTTTTAAAGAAAACTTTTTGGACATTGGGGCCTCTGTAGATGTCAGTTACCTCCTGCTGCCATTCGGTGGCGCAAGCACGCAAAGTCAACCTGTACGCACCTGGCGCAGTTTCAACGGTGTGTTTTTCCGTGGCTCACATGGAGGATCGGTTGAGGAGGTTTGACAAACTCCTATGGGGCGAGGCGGGACTTGGGGTGGGTTAGGGGGGTTGGAGGGTTGGAGGTGGGAGATGAGGCAGAGCTTGTAGAATAAAAAGCGCGGCGACGGTTTCTGACAGAGATCTGACAGCTGCTGCAGGTTCACATCAACCATCTGCAGAACCGCAGTTCTGCCGAGTCTGCACACCTCCTGTCACATCAAGTCAGCTTTTTACCCACAGATCCCAAAAGTTCAGGACGGGTCTGTGTGTGTGCGTGTGTGTGTGTGTGTGTGTGTGTGTGTGTGTGTGTGTGTGTGTGAAGGAACTGGAGACAGCTTGTGTATGCATATTTGCAAAGTGATGGTACAAGAGCAGCAGTGTGTGTGTGTGTGTGTGTGTGTGTGTGTGTGTGTGTGTGTGTGTGTGTGTGTGTGTGTTCACAAGAGAGTTAAAGACAGATTGAGAGCTTGTGTGTGTGTTTGAGGTATTACTTTATGCAGTCTCTCAAGTGTGTGTGTGTGTGCAAGAGACTGAGAAGGAAATCGAGAGCTTGTGTGTGTGTGTGAGGTATTACTTTGCCTTTACGTGTGTGTGTGTGTGTGTGTGTGTGTGTGTGTGTGTGTGTGTGGTGTTGTTGTGTGTGCATGTGTGTGCGAGCTGTCGTCCAGGATTTACCCTCAGTGAGAGTTAATCTGAGTGTCGGCAGGATTCTCTAAAGGTTAGAGAGAGACGGAGGAGTGTGTTGGAAACACTGCAGCTGACCTCATTTTCAGCACAGACACACACACACACACCTCCTTCACTTGTCTTTAATGCTGCGTTTGATGGTGAGTTTGGTTTGTAGATGTGTGTCTGTAAGCACAAAACAAAACTTCTCCTCTTTTTGTTCTCCTCTGGAATTGGTGAAGTTGCATTCGCAGCCGCTTTGGGCTCAACCTGCATCAGGGACAGGGAGGAGGTAAAAACAAAACATCTCCTCATTCACTCTGTGAACTCAGTTTGCCTCAGGACTGAAACTAATACTTATTTCAATTATGGATAACAATTAATTTATTAATTAATTAATATTTAGCTCAATAAAATGTCAGAAAATAATGAAAAATGCTCATTGAAGTTTCCTAGAGCCCAAAAAAATGCTCTGTTTTGTTCAACCACTTGTCCAAGAGATGCACGGTATACCTAAAAAATGACTTAAACAATTGACTGTTGACTCATTGATTGATTAACTGACCAGTCGTTTTAGCGTTTAAAGCTCCACATTTTCTTCAAATAAAACAGAAGAAAATATGGAGCTTTAATGTGTTCACCTTGATTGATGAAACATCCAATCTCTATTTCTTGTGGGTTTACAGACAAAAAAACTCTCTGAATTTCCTGTAAATAATAATTCAGCAGGTAAATTTTCAGGTGAATTGATCTGTGTAACTTTGACCCTTTAATCAAAGTGAAATCTCTGCTCTGAGTCAGTTTGACCTCGGCTGTCAGAGAACAAACAGACCGGAGCTCTGTCGGTGCTCCACGGTAACTGACGACCTTCAGGTGAGGATGCGTTCGTGGCTCCGTTTGAACCCGAGCGGGTCGACACCCTTCATCCGCCCGTTGCTTTGAAGGGAAGCCAAATGGCTCGGCTCCACCGCGCTGATCTCATCCACTCTGCAAACTCTGAATATTAAAACACATAATGCATGCTGTTTCCCCTCTCTTGCATTTTTTCTCCCTGTAGTTCTTTGTCGTGTACCGGTGCTTAACGCGCTGATTTAGATGTTGGGTGTCAGCCAAGCTGCCCTCAGGCGATTTTACCCTCTGCGACCCAGTTTATGGAGGCTCCCGCTTCCCCTCTGTCAGCCCGATGCTGAGCCGACCACAGAGCAGTCAGGTGGCTTCGTGCGCCGGGCTGCCAGCCTGAGCCCCCAAATTACTCTCCTCCAAAGTGCTCTTCTGCTCCATTTAAGGGAGGAACTGAGTCTTAACTTTGAGTTTGTCACCCAAAATCTCAGAGAAGGGAAAGATGAAGGTCGTGACTCGGTCCCATTCAGTCAACTGAAGGCTGATGTTGTTAGTTATATCGGGAAAGTTTTGTCTTTACTGTTAATCAATATCAGTCAGCTGCTGAGGTTTGTTAACTTTCCGCTGCGGCACACAGACGTCAGTTTGTTTCATGTTTTATTCTGTCATGATGCGAAAACCTCTGACATCTGAGCAGAGTGAGTGAGTGACATGATTCCTCATCTGTCTGTGTGCTGTTGAGCAAGGCAGCAAAGTCCAGACTGCTCCAGTGAATCAAAAACAATAGGTGTTTATTCACAACAGATTTTATTTGCATTCCTGCATCTCCTGCAGCAGTTTTCAAACTTTTACCTTCATTAAAAACAAAGCAGTCTTGCTATTAAGAGAAAGAAATGTCAGTAGAAATGTACTTTCTCATGTTCACTACAATTTGCTTCCAAAAATGTTTTTAAAGCCGCATGTTTTTTTCTTCTTCTGTGTTTTATTTGAAGTGTTGATCCATCAGAAGATATAAAAACCATCTCAGTGTAGTTTTACATCTCCTCTCTCAGGCTTCTCTCTGGAGCTCTAGTAACAACAGGTCAGTGAGCCAATCAGAAGAGAGGAGGCTCTGAGCCTCTCTTCTGATTGGCTGACTGTTTTCTGAGTGATCCAATAAAAATATAGCAGATTTCAGGTAAAAACACTCAGAGAAACCAAATCCTGTAAAGGTTTGGATGGTGGGTCCAGGTGGGCGGGGCTTGGTGACTGCTTTGTTGTGACATCACAAAGTTCCAGAAGTCCTGACGGCTGGTTTTAAGGCTCAGTTTCTGAATACAGGCTGTGTGCATTTCTCTGTGGACTGAGGCTTTGATACTTTCACAGTATTAATACAGAACCTGGACCTGATCTATAATCACACTACACATGGACAGAGACCACCAAACAACGTCATTGTTGATCTGTTGTGTGTGTTTCCCTGATATTCTTTAATATGAGGTGCAAACTGGCATCAGTCCTATTAAGATTCAGATTCAGACATTCATGTATATGGGTGTCACATGACTGTGCTGTTCCTGCAGAACAGTGCAGGCCTCGTCAGAACAGCTGCAGTTATATGGGCCTACAGTTGGTTTGTCTATTGTTTAGATGTTTTCGTGTTTTACAGCAAATTGAAAATGTATTGAAAACACAGTGAATTAATTTATGACTGATGCTCTGTAGCAGAGATTTACTTACTTTTAATCACATGTATTTTCTGAGCTCAGCCCTCATAAACCAAACTTCACCATTCAGGCTGCATCTCTCAAAAAGGCTCCACATTATCAGATAATTATTTGCTGAAATTACAGTTTTGAAACAATAACATCAATTAAAATTTCTAATTTATTGTCCACCATTATATTTTGCATTCTGAGAACATGTGTATATTCTAAACAATGTTAGCACAATAGGCAGCCACTGAAAACATATTGAGAATCAAATCTCCTCCTTCAAGTCTGTGATGACTAAAATGAAAAGTTAAAAAAAGAGCTGAACTGCTGATGAGAGAGGATGTGACGTCTGCCATGGCTCCATCTGTACGAATGAAAGTGATGATTCCCTCTGTGTGTGTGTGTGTGTGTGTGTGTGTGAGTGTGAGTGTGTGTGTGTGTGTGTGTGTGTGTGTGTGTGTGTGTGACAGACTTGGTGGTATCTGGAGATTTCAGGGTTTTTGGGCTGAAGTGTGGAGGACGGGTGCTGATGTGTTCAGGGACCCCTGGGTTTCAGTGTCACCCAGTCTGTCTACTGCGTTCAGGCCTGCTGCGGAGATGAAAGACTGAGCTCTGATAAAACAGACTGCCTGAGTGTCAGCACACACACACACACACACACACACATATATACACACTCACACACTTCTATACTTGTCAGGACCCTCATTGACATAATGCATTCCCCTAACGCTAACCTAAAGCTAGGCTAACCAAGCCTTAACCCTGAAGAATCCCTTTGAAGAAACGAGGAGTGGGAAAAAAAATGTCCTCTCTCACAATGTCTGAACTCAATGTGGCCCTGGCAAAGATAAAAGACCACACACACACACACACACACACACACACACACACACACACACACACACACACACACAGACACAGGAGTGGCAAGTATGTGATCCCTCACTGGCTTCCCACTTGTGAATAATAGCAGTTGTGTTTGTTGGGGATCACACCTGTACTGGAGCTGTGCAGATGTGCTGCAGATGTGAGAGACGATGGCCTTTACCTAAATCTCCATCGTCATTACTTTTGCTTCGTCTGTTGAGTTTTCACATTAATTTTTTAAAATGAGGTTCTTATTTTAGAAACTAGGCAAAAGCAGCTTCTTGATTTTTCCAGGTGAGATTATAAATGTTGATAGCAGATATTATTGGCTTTAATGTTAACAACCTAAATAAATAACACTGACGCTATGATTTTATTGACCAATGGCTGTTTGGTATTTTCACATTAAGCGTTTGAATGTGAAAACCACGCAAAGCAAAAAATACTGAAGCTAAAATTCATCAATCCTCATCAAATGACAAGTATTATAGTATAACATAGTTTATAATTCATTTCCTCTCATTTCTTTAGTTTATTTATTTAATAGGAAATTTAACATTGTTCCAAATACAAAGCTTTTAGCTGTTGCTAATTTTCAACTCTTTTACATGTACAGTGTAATTAAATTAGTTGGTTACATCTATTTATTTTATTATTAGTAGTATTATTATTATATTTTATGTTATTATCTTATTTTGATTGGTATCATCTTGAATGTAAGCAACTGGAACACTCTAATTCCCCTTTGGGATTAATAAATCTCATCTTTCATCATCAAGCTAACAGTAGAAAAAACATTTGAACACAGAAACACAGATTTTTCTTGTTAGTGTTTTTAAAGTGTTCCCCTTCACAGGACAAAAGTCTTTGAGGATGAGGATACATGTTCTCGTCCTGTAACCCCACAGAATAGTGTTTTTTGCTAGCGATACACTAACTCACTGCTCTGTGTGTTAAAAGCTATTGTAGATAACTGGTTAGAAACCTATGCTAACGCTAGCGGCAGCAGGCAAAGACACGTTTTAACCAATTTCTTGCATTTAACTGTGGAGAAATCTAAAGCTTTACACACCTGCTATGTGTGCCTAGCTAGCAGTGCTAAGCTGCTGTTGGATAAACTAGCAAACAGTCCATTGATTAATTAAAGGGGCTATTTCTAAGTTTTCTTTGCTGCTGAACGTGATTTCTTACCTTCTTAAAAGGCTATGTCTTCAGATTAGAGGCCACAGTGAGTCGCTATCAGGAAGTAGCTAGCAAGTTAGCATGCTAACTTCAGTAGAAGAAAAGACGTGATAGAGACGAGTTAACATTGGTGTTTGTTTCCACCTCTGGAGACAGATGTTGGTGAGTAAAGGAATGAAGTTTGGTGCTGAACTCGCAATGTTTCTTCTAGACTCCTAAGTAAACAGCTGTTAATGCTAATGTTAGCTATGTAGCTATAGCAAAATTTACAAATAGCTCCTTTAACGTCACAGAGGTAAATTTTTTTTGCCTCCTTTCAGAGCAAAATATCTCAGATTGCTGTTAGAGAATGAATCCTCATGTTTTACCTTTCCTCTTGCTCCGGAGCAAAGTTTATTTTTTTGTTCCACTAGCATTTAGGCTGTAAAAACCTGTATTTTTCACATTGTGTCTGTAATGTGTCCTGTGTGGGCTGTAGAGGACGATGGCAGGACCTCAGACCGGCTTAATCCTGGTGTTTTACTGTATATTAGTCATCATCTGCTCACAGCTAATTCTCCTCTAAATGGAGACGTGACTGTGAGAAGATTGCATGTGTGGCTCGTGTCAGGAAAGATTATGTTTATGTGGAAGGAGAAACTGAATTCATGGGTAAAAAAAAAAGAAAGAAGTGTTACTCCTGGAAAAAGAAAACTGAGTGGCTGAACTGCATCTGTGTACATGCAGATAATGTGTTAATGTATGTATTTATGTGTGTGTGTGACCTGCGGGGTGTAATGTTGATGCGTGTTGGTTGCAGCGAGCCTGTATCGTGTGTGTGTGTACTTGGTGATGCGTGGGTGTTTTTTTTTAGCCCCCGTGGCCCGGATAAACGTTTGCAGTCCAGTGCATCGCCGTGACAACAGGTATTAGGGTATAATTTAAGCGTAAAGCTTAATGGAGCTCGAGTAACGAGGCCCAGAGCTGGTGTCCTGCCTGTCTCTCCCATCTCGTCAGCCGGGCCGGTGGCCTGCGTGGCTCCATCACCCGGCGACACCCACAGCGTCTTCATAATGTGGAAGAAACGCCTCTGCTCTTCCACCTGGCTGCCTCAGAACAATAGGGCACATTTTAACTCATGCACATTATGGAAACAACACCAGAGAGGGCGATTCTTTAATGCGATTATGGCTGTTTGATGGTGATGAAGCAGCAGCGTTGCTTTAATCTGCCTGGAGAACGTCTGGGTGGGTTTATGGTTTCATATAAAAGAGAAACCAGAGGAAAAAAAACAATCTGGAGAGTAGTGTACATCATTTAATTCTCCAAGTACATGTGTTAGATTTATTAAAAACAGTGACTGGAAGAGCTTAAAGCTGTGAGCTAAACCAGAGACAGGAAACAAGGAGATTAAAGACAGCAGAGGAAAACTAAAGGGACATTTCAAACACTTTAGACTCTGTGATAAAGATATATGATGATGATAATGATGATGATGCCACACCCCATTGATTTTAACGAAAGGCGCCCAGTAACCTGCAAAAAATGTTTCCTCATTTCCTAGTTCTCCACCTTATTCTGTCGTCCAACAGCCAATGGAAACACTGGCTAACTTCCTGTCAAATTTTGTGCAAATTTTAAATGAATTTCCAGCAAATTGGCAGTAAAAAATGCAAATTAAAGCTTGTTTCCATCCACATTATGTGAATATTAAGAGTTGAGCACATGGAGATAAACAGCCGGCAGTGCTAACGCTCCTCTCTTTGCCATTAAATGTGGAAAACATGGTGGAAATATTGATGTTTTTACTGACGCATCAACTTTTCCACCTACAACAAGAGTAAAAAAGATATTTTTTCTCCTTCCTGCTCCAGTTTTATAATGCGTGAATTGAAAAAAAGCATTAAAGCAGATGGATGGAAACACATTTACTGAGACTGAACCGTCGGTGTGCAGCAAAACCAAAACTAGGAGCTGAAAGAGGATAAAAGCTTCGTACAGTTGAAGAGTTGGTGAGAAGTCTCTGTGGATTTGAGCAACCTGTCGACAGGGAGTGACGATGGATGGTTTTTACGAGCCGTAGTTACGTTTTGTTGCTAAGGCGACATCTAGTGGTCATAGTAATTATGACAGGAGCGAAGGGGAAAAGTGTCGGTGACGTAGTGTAAAGAGAGACGGAGTCCACGTCAGGCGGAGGTGGTGGTGGATGGAATGGTGTTCGATTCCCATGTGAAAGAAGCAGTTGATGTTGTTTCTATTATCCACGACCGTTGTTATTATTGTAACCATGACAACAAATATATTGCCTACTGTTGAGGAAGTACTTATTTCAGCATGAATCTTTTCCTGAACCTAATCAAGCCATGTACCCCTTTTATTGTTGTAACCACAGCAACAAAGGTCTGGTACGCCGCTGCCGCTACAGTCCCTGTGTTTATTATTATAACCATGACAACCAAGGTCCGGTACACCTGCCGCCATAGGGGCAGCGATATCAGGAGACGCTCCTACGAGTTGAATCAGACCCATAGGGAGTTCCTGCTGCACAAAATGTAGAAAACACAATGAAACGGATGATTTCTGGTCTTTCTGGTGAAACACGGCAGCGTCTTCAGTGACACTGACTCTGAAACAACTTCCAGCTTCAGTGCGTCCTTGGAAAATAAAACGCCTCTGATCGATGCTCCTCTTCTGGTTCATTTTCTCCCGGCGAGTGTGTTTTTTAAAAAAGAGAAAGTGTCTCCGTTGTCCGCCGTGTTGCATCACGTTCAAAGCTGCGTTCAACAAGGTCGTGACTTGTTCAACATATTACAGCATATTAGGACACGTGGAGCGTTCAGTGGTGTGAGCAGCTGTGACTGTGATTGTTTATAGACGAATGTGTGTGAATTATTTCTTCTGTTAGATCGAACAGGAAGTGAAGTGATAGATTAAAACCGTGTGTGTGTGTGTGTTGATCAGACAGTGACAAGATCATTACACATGATCCAGTTGAACACATGTTAATCATTTAAACAACTGATTATCTACAGCTGTAGTCCAGTCAGCCTGATGGAGGAGGAGGAGGAGAGGGAAGGAGATGACAGAATTAGAGACAGAGAGGAGATGAAGGAAGCAGGGAGGGAAGGAAGGAAGGAAGGAGAGAGACGAGGAAGGACACTGGAAGAAAAGAGGGAAGAAATGTAAAAGAGAAGGGGAAAGAGAAAGGAAAAGGAGATAAGGGAAGATAGATATGATGAGAGGAAGAGCAGGGAAGAAAAGAAGATAAGACGATATAAGAAAAGAAGAGAAGAGAGGAGGGGAGGAAAGGAGAGAAGGAGGGAAGAAAATAGAAGAAAAGGGAAAAATGAAGGGAAGACGAAAGGAGAATAATGAGGGGAGATGAAGGAAAGAGGAGGAAAGAAATGGAAAGGAGAAGGGGAAAGATAAGATAAAGAAAGATAGATATGAGAAGCAGAGGAGGGAAGAAAAGAGATAAGAATATATAGGAAAAGAGAACAAGGAGAGAGAGGAGAAAAGAGGAGGGAAAAGCATTGGAGAAAAGGTGGAAAAGAGGGGAAGAGGAAAGGTGAATACTGAGGGGAGAAAAGGGAAAGAGGAGGGAAGGAAACAGATAGAGAGGAAAAAGAAACAGAAGAAAAGGGAAAGAAAGATAAAAGAAAAACAGAATAAAGTAGAGAAAGTGAGAGTAGTCGGAAGAAATGGAGGAGGTGAAGATAGAAAAAGGAGGTGTAGAGGAGTAAGTATTCAGTCATGTGACAGTTGTTATCTGTGAGGAGTGTCAGTGAGAAACAACATGACGACTTTAATAAAGTTTATTCAAGTGATGACAAAATTATGACCGAGAGAAAATTTAAAGTATATGGCAGCAGATGTTTTAGTGTGTGAAGAGGGAAGGAGGAGGAGGAGGAGAGGGGAGGAAGGTGAAGGTGAAGGTTAGTCAGGAAAAGAGGTGAAGCAGAGAGGAGGAGGAGGAGGAGGAAGAGGAGGTGAAGGTGAAAGGATGGAAGAGTTTAGGGGAGAGGAGGAGGAGGTGAAAGATTAACAGTCTGTCAGTCAGTCAGCTCTCACATGTGGTGGTGATTCTCAGACACACACACACACACACACACACACACACGTCAGTCTGTTTCCTGCTGCTTGTTAGTGTGTTTGTGTGTGTGTGTGTGTGTGTGTGTGTGTGTGTGTGTGTGTGTGCATATTTGCAAAAGTGTGTCTGTAGCAGTGAATGACACACAAAGACACTAAAAGGCAGAACATATGCCATATGAGAGAGAGAGAGTGTGTGTGCGTGCGTGCGTGTGTGTGTGTGTGTAGTAACAGATGTGTGGTTTTGTGTTTCGCTCTGAAACTGTCACTTTTTCCAACGGTCAGATTGTCTCAACATACAGACTCCATCTATTGTCTGTCCCTGACACACACACACACACACACACACACACACACACACACACACACACACACACACACACACACACACACACACACACACACACACACAGTCTCTCTCTCTCTTATTTGCATACGAAGTGATTTATTACACCTAAAATTGTTCTGTGTGTAAAAATCAGTTAGTATCTGGTTCAGCTGGATTCTCTGGCCCCTCCCTGGCCATGATAAAACGGGGGGGGGGGGCTGGGGTCTATTTCATACATCAACCCCCCCCCGACTGTGGTGGCAGCTGCTGCACCATGTATAAAACTCAGTGGCTGACTGCAGCCTCATTTTGTGCTGCTGGTAATGTTAGCCAGCTCAAAACGGCGTCGTACATGAACCAGATTTATGTCTCTTCAGTGGCAGTGAACACAACACGAGCCTGCTGATGACTGCCCTACATTCACAGCTCTAACAGGATAATTAGGGCTGTGGCGATGTACTGACACACACAGTCTCTCGTAGCCTCCTGCTCCCCAATAACCTCCCACCATCCCAGGTATACAGCACCGTCCACACCGTGAGTCCATGTGACTGTCCCAGCTCCACCAGACTCCATCTTTAAACTGGTGTTTTGTTGATATACATATATATATATATATATGTATATGTATATGTATAGTCATAGTGTGCCATAAAAAAGAAATAAATCTATGAAAGAAAATAAATAAGAAAATATAAACAGGAATAAATAAAAGAATAAATAAGTTGATTTTAAAATGTGGAAATATAAAGAGAAATAAATAAAGAACGATTTTTCCTCAGGGGTTTAGCTTTTACGTATTGCTTCTGTTTTTACCCTGAAATAGCATTGGAAAAGTATTGAAAAAAGCAAAGACAATAGGACAAAAACAAAGGTAAAAAGCAAAAGCAATAGGCAAAAGCATTTTTTAAATTCTTTTATATATTTCTATTTGTTGAATTTGATTGTTTATTCTTTATTCCAGTTTGTATTTCCACATTAATTTTGTTATTGTTAAACAGATTTATTGTTTTTATGATACGAGTTAAAAACAGATTTATGGACGTCTATCTTTGATTGACATCGGAGATCCTGACACTACATAAAGAATATTCCTGCAACAATCCAGATGTCTTTCTTATCCAGCCACACCGCATTATCTGTGCGTACTTCTACTATCTGTATATGACTAATACAACAGGCCTGGACTAAACACTGGATCCACTCCGGATGAGAAAACTGGTAAAAGTGTCAAATCACTCGTATGTGCCACTTTAGAACGAGTGGATTTTACATGAGGGCCGATATTCTTCTAATCACATTAACAGCCGCTGCACAAACACACAAAACTACGTGAAACATTCTCCCTCTGAGACACACACACATGAATCTGTGTTATTGTGGAGTGAAGCTCTCGGTTTAATCCCTTTACAACATGTAATTGAAGTTCCTGATTTAACAGCCTTGGATTGAGGACATCAAATACATTTATAGTAAAACTCACAACAACCAATTTCCCACTAAACTCAAAGCCGTAATTGTGCGATCGCTCTTATTGTCCACTGGCGTACAAGGTGCTTTTAAATTCAGCCCGCTAATACCCACCCACCCACCCACCCTGTCCTCTGTGGTGGATAAAACTAACAAACGCAGCGGATATAAAACGGGAACATTAATCCGTCTCTGGTTTGTTGGGAGTTATTGATGAAAAAGTGCTTGTGTTTGATTGTTCGGGCGTTTTTAATGTGAATGTCTGAGGTTCTCGTGGACGTGACAGGATATCATTTCCATAACAGAGGATAATAAAAATCCTCTGCAGCTGCATTATTCAACGACAGAGTGGAAACACAACGAGCTACGAGAGAAGAGGAAGAGTGAAGTTTCTGTTTTTCTTATTCATCCTCCAGTTGAACGTCGACTCGGCCGTTTAACCCGTTGAGAGTTTAATGAGCGCCGAGTCCCAGAAAGGTGTTAAAACCTCCATTTTCTTACATGACAGTGAGGAAATCCACATTCTTTCCCACACTTGTCAGAGATTTCACTGTGAGACCTCACTCATGTGCCAAAGAGTTCAAACTCATCGGACGAGTTTTGAAAAGAAGACTTCCCGGCACCAGAAGCCGTCATCTGTGACATGACAGTGAAGGAAACTCGACCCACATGTGTGTGTGAGTGTTGGTGTTGGAGCTCTGTTTTTCTAAGCGGTCACATCGGAGTCCAAGTAGCTGTGAGCTGAGGAAAGCCAAGACTAACAGCAGATTGTCACAGACTGATTACCTCCCGGGTGGGTTCAGGCCGGCAAACATCCCCACCAATCAATGTCTTTTACATTAACAGTAGATCACATGACAGAGTCGTATAAACAACCAGTCCTCCAACCTGAATGAGCACACAGGTCTTACAGGTCATTCAGGTTTTCTACCCTCTGAGCATCAACCTCCGAGACTGAGAAGTGAAGAACCAGAAGCTGCAGTTCCTCTAACGACCACTAGAGTCTGGCTCCAACAGTGAGTCAGTCCCCATAGACTCCCATGTTAAACTGTCCAACTTTACAGCAGAAATAAACATGTTTACAGCCTGGTACAAAAACAATTTTGGTCTCTAGAGCTAATTTCCTCCTTCATGACACCTGTTTATATAACTCACCTGTTTACATTTTATTAAGGACTAAAGTTATGGAGGATTTAGGGGTGTGGCCTCTTTGAGTGACAGGTGGGTTAACGTATGCACTGAAGTCTGACGTGGCCTTTGTCTTTATTTACACTACTCCACTGCACTTTTCCCTTTGCTCCTGTCATATTTACTACGACCACTAGATGTCGCCTAGCAACAAAACATAACTATGGGTCATAAAAACCTGCTGCACAGACGACTGTAGCTTTTTTGCCTTTTTTAGCTCCTAGTTTTTCAAAGCTGACTCAAACCGACACCTTCAGCCAGAAAACACAAATAATATTGTGACTTGTTGGTACCACAGCAAGTATGAACAGGAGGAATGATTAACCAGTAACTCTCTCAGCGCACATTTAGGAAGTGTGTGTTAAGATAGACTTGTAAAAATTTAATCTCTGCTTTTGGCATCAAGGTGAAGAGAAAGAAAACATTGGTGTTTTCCATCTCCATGAGTTTAGCTTCTTTCTCAGAGGTCACAGAATGTGAATCTGGACTGACCAAGGATAGACGGTGAAGAATTGATGGGCAGTTGTCTGAGCAGTGACGCTGTATGTCGACGACAGAGATGTTTTACAGCTCAGCAGTCCTCAAGGATGGAAATATTTCATGCCAGGACAGTGGGAGGCTGATGGTTGAGGCGTGGAGCTTTCAGGTCGTCACGAAACACATGCAAAAGCAAAAGCAAACTGTTCACAGTGTAAGCCTCAGGAGTGACAAGATGATCTGGTCAGGCTGGCGCTAGCTGATTAGCATGCTAACTTCAGTAGAAGAAAAGAAGTGATAGAAATAGAAGCAAAACAAGAGTTGACATTGTTTTCCACCACTGGAACCGCTAGAGTCTGGCTCCAATAGTGAGTCAGTCCCCATAGACTCCCATGTTAAACTGTCCAACTTTACAGCAGAAATAATCATGTTTACAGCCTGGTACAAAAACTGTTTTGGTCTCTAGAGATAATTTCCTCCTTCATGACACCTGTTTATATAACTCACCTGTTTACATTTTATTAAGGAATAAATTTATACATAATTGAGGGTGTGGCCTCTGAGTGACAGGTGGGCGAATCTATGTTTGTCACAAACCGGCATGCCCCTCCTCTTTGAGCATTTTTGGATTAGCTGGGAGTTAGGAGGCGGAGTCAGACATTGCCAAGGTGGCGACGGTGGAGCAGCTCACTCTGAGCTTATTAACCGCTCTTCAGAAACCTGTGGTCATGGCTTAGTTAGATTTAGGAAAAGACAGTGATTTGGGTTAAAATAGATACTTCCTCAACGTTAGACGATCTTTGTTGTCATGGTTACAATAATGATGTAACGCACACTTCGTCCGCCTCACAACAACAACACTTCCTGTCTCTAAGTTACATGTTGCTAAACTAAACAATCAGAGGCGAGGAGCACTTAGACTGAGGTAAATAAGAGGAACACTAGAGAGATTGAAGAGGTTACTGTAACTGTTTTTAAAGATGCACGTATAAATATTTAAACTTGTAAATATGTAAATAGTTAACTCTTAACACAAGTATGAAAATAATTATATATATTAAGTATGAATTAAGAAACAACAGCTACTTTCACATGGACGATGTGATGTTAAGACAGCGGGTGGGAAGAGGATGAATTGGTGATTTCTGTCGTCACACTTACGCTCTCAATGTGTTAAGAAGCTCAGCTGCTTTAATTATTTCCATCTCTCACGGTTGTGGTTCAGTGTGTCGAGAGACACCAGACAAAGGCGATGAGCCTCTGCAGCAGCTCCGGTGTGTGGACGGTGTGAATATAAAGCAGGAGAAGACAGATGGAGCTGCGTCGGCGTCACTGGACAAAGGTTAGAAAGAAAAACCTGGAGGAATGAGCTTTTCTCCTGACAGCAGTGACATGCTCCTTTCCCTCATTTCCTCACCGGCCCCGCCGCTGGCCCTCCATCACGTTGTCATGCTCGCCCCTGGTTGCTCGGCCCCGGCCCCTGTGGCCCTCCGCTGAACCGAGCGGCGGGCTCATTACGGCGTTCGGGGGGGCCCTCAGAGGACAGAGGGCTGATGTTTGGCCGCTGAATCACCTCCCACCGCCTGGCGTTGGTCTCAGTCTGTCGAGGCGGAGAACATCATTCATCAAGAGCCGTCAGGCCGTCAGTCACGGCGGCCGGCGGCAGAGTGGGGCCACGGTCATTAAGCTTCCTGCGGGTGCTACGGCTCCACGCGGTGCTGAGAGCTGCTGAAAACTGGAACTGTGGGTAAAAAACTGATTATTGACAGAAACCTGACAAACGGCAGAGCTGAAGTGAAGGAGGGAAACTCAGTTCAACATCACAGTGTTTGTGTTTCTACGGAGGCAGGAGACAACAGCGCTCCTCTGTACAGTCGTTCAGTTTAACACAGTGTTTAGAACAGCTGAGGAGACGACTTATAAACTTTTATTAGTCTACACATCATCAGTTTTTAAAGAGACTCTTCCTTCCAGGCAAGTTTTGCTTTAATTTTATTTCAGCTGTGTTTTCTTTGGCACCTGACTTATTAGTTTTAGTCTTTTAATTAAAATATCCATTAGTTTTAGTCACAATTCTTTAATTTATTGTTATTTTTAGTCTAGTTTTCATTGTACATATTAAAATTTAATGTCTTTTAAGCGTAGTGATTCTACGCAGTGTCTCCGGCTGTAGCGTGGGTTGCCAGATACAGGTTTCTATCTCTCTACAGGCACGACTGTACGAAACCTGACAACCTCGCTGTGATGAGAGAACTCCAGCCGCTCACCAAGAAAATAGATCCGCTGCACAACATTTCTGTTGACATGCTAATTAGTTAGCTTCACAGGTGTTTGCAGGTGTATTCATGAACTTTGTGGCAGCTGCTTGAGTCCAGTCCTGTCTCCAACTCGCTAGACGTGGGACTGATATCGATTATGTCTCTGACAGAAAGCAAATTAGCATATTTTGTTGATTGATACAGCAGTTTTATACATTACCTAAACTTTTCAACCACTTAAGCCAGTTTTAATTTAGACATCTGGATGTTTTTTGCCCCATAAATCATCATTAAGGAATTATGACTTGATTGCGAAAATAGTCTTTACATTTTATTTTTGCAAAATATTGCTTTGTCGAATTGAGTTTTTGTTAAATTCATGTGTTTCCATTACTCGTTTCTTTAATTCGTAATTTCCTCCGTCTGTCAGTGATGTGAGCTGACGTTACGGCTTCTTGGAAAGAAATATTTAACTAATTTATGAACCAAATTAATTCCTCTGAAAATGAGATGAAAGCAGAAACAGCTGGGACTAATGAGGAGAACACATACAGGCCACTGGCAGCAGCTGATGCTTCAGAAGAACCATTATATCTGTTTTTCTGTCCTTTTGTCACAGAAGGAAAAACAACTGATAACCAGATAATCAGTGTAACTGATAACAGTGGTTGTGCTCGCTCTCACTGTCGCTGCAGACGGGACACAGTTATTAGAAACACCGGTGACGGGTGGAGAAGGCCTGTTGGCATCATCTGGGTTACTGTACGTGGACTTCTTCTCTCGTTTAGTGACAGCACGTCTTCTTCTGTGGTGTTGTGGGGGGAGTCACAGTGGAAGACGATGAACCGTAGGGTAATAAATCATGCGGGGGCCTGTGAGGGCGGAGCCTCCCCTCATAAGGATTGCGTTAACAGACGACGTGTGGTTTTCATGTGATCTGTGAGGTTCTTTAAAAACAGCCGTCAGCCTGATGCCTGAGCCCGACCTCGTGTTGACAGCAGCGGGACGGAGAGAGGGACGACTCGGGGTGGAAACACTGGCTGTTGGAGGAGGAGATCTTAATATAGAATCTACTGACTCTAAAGTCCCCCCCCCCCCAAAAGAAAAAGCAGAGTGGGCCTGCAGCGCTGGATTTCTGCACGCTTCACTGTTTCATGCTCCTCAGCTGATACAGACGCTCTGGGTCTGGACTGATGTTCAGCTGTTGATCCACAGACTGCAGAGCGATGAACCGCTGGATCCCTCAGCTGTGTGTTCACATGTTAGAGCGTATAGAGACGCGGCGCCTCCGTGGCGTGGCCCCGGCTGCAGCGGCCGTGGATTCAGGTCCGACCCGCGGCCCTATGCTGCATGTCATCTTCCCTCTCTCTCGCTGTCTCCTTGACTTTCCTGTCTCTCTCTCACTGCACCTATCAAAATAAAAGGCAAAAAATGAATAAAATGTATGTAGAGGCTTTATTCTTGTGTTTTGCCTCGAAGTGTTTGACATTTTGCTTTAGTGTCAGTGATGAGCTGCACTGTGCTTCACACCCAGAGGTGTAGTTGAAGGAGGGACACACACACACACATATATACACACACACACACACACACACACACACACACACACACACACACACACACACACTCACGCCCTGAGATCTTATTGTTGCAGCT
Organism: Seriola dumerili; assembly: GCF_002260705.1. Classification (NCBI taxonomy): domain Eukaryota; kingdom Metazoa; phylum Chordata; class Actinopteri; order Carangiformes; family Carangidae; genus Seriola; species Seriola dumerili. Next base: position 556,709 of record NW_019174690.1, read on the forward strand.
CTGCTTTGGACCGGGACAGTCAGTAGTTGAGTGTGAAGGTTTTTTGTCTTGGATAAATAAAGAAGAACCAAACAAATTTATTTTCAACCTAATTTCCATGAACGTATGTGGACAAACATGGAGACGTCATTCAGAAGCTCTGTGATTACAGTTTTGAAATGGGGGTAATTAAAAATGAATAAACAAATTAAGAGCCAATAAAATTAACATTTTCCAGAACAAGTGTCAATAAACGGTGAAAATACAGCAGCTCAGTTTTACCAGCCCCTGTAGTTGGGCCGTCATGTGTCTGCCGAGGTTCTGCCGATGTTTGTGAAAACGTGTCAGACGTAGTTTGGTTTCATTTCTGCATCTTTTTTTACGAAGTTATTATAAAGTTTTTGGAGACACAGAAAATATATTTTTACGTTGTTTGTATTTCCATTCAGTCCAACTAAACAAACCGACAAAGTTATTTTTGTGTTGAAATCTCACGTCTTCTTCTTCTTCTTCTTCTTCTTCTTCTTCTTCTTCTTCTTCTTCTTCTGTGTGCGTCTGTTGGTGCAGCGCAGGCGCCAGGTGATTGACAGCTCTTTGAAAACACAATTATTACAGGCAGAGTGGAAAGAAATAGCTTCAAAGATCCACTGTGTGTGTGTGTGTGTGTGTGTGTGTGTGTGTGTGTGTGTGTGTGTGTGTGTGTGCCACTGAAGAATCCAGTGGCCATCAAGTGTTTTACTCTGCCACTTTTCTCTTTTTTCATTCATCCGTCAGACGTAATTATTATCGCTGTCACTGGTCATTAAATCTGTGTGTGTGTGTGAGGGTGTGTGCGTGCGTGTGTGTGGGGCAGTTAAATAGCAGGCTCCAAATGACATTTTAAATTGAGTGGTATTTCCCTTTAAGTACAAAGCTGCATCTAACTGTTTCACATGACTGTGTGATTACTACACACACACACACACACACACACACGCTCCTCACTCGTCGGTCAGGTTGATGGTTCTCAGATTGCTGCGTGACATTTTGGACAGATGGAGGGTGGAGGGTAACTATTGCTCACCTTCCTCCTCCTCCTCCTCCTCCTCCTTTTAATATAAACCATCTGTCCTGACGAGGTTCTGGCACTGACCTAACTTCACCACAGTATGGAAACCTCTCATCTCCAAGTGAGATGATGTATATTTTGATTTGGCACATTACAAATAAAGTTGAACTGAAGATGAGATTCAGTGAAGCAGAGGAATAAAGTGGCAGGAAACAGAAACTCAATCTCTAAATTTATTTACCTTCCTGCCACTGGTGCCGTTCATAAAGACTGACACTGACACATGTTGGTGACGCTCATCACACAGATCCACATCTGCCGTTAAAGATTGTAACTTGGTATTTTAAAAAAAGAAATAAAAAATGTGTCTTTTAATCTGAGATAATCCGACCTTTTTTATGTTGGTGTTTATATGTTTTTCCTTTTAGGTTAATTGATATTATTTAAAAAATTTTATACAACTTTTTTTACTTTTACTGTTTTATAAAACTCTCCAGGCTGCATCTTTGCGTGACAGGTGATATTATTATTATGATTATTATTATTATAACTATTAATATTATTGTTGTGATTCTGTCTCAGGTGGATCTCTCTGACTGGAGTGGATGACGCCTCCACAGACTCACATCACTTCTTATGACCTGTGTGGAAGTCGACGCCTAAAATACAACACGTCCTTGTATGATACACACACACACACACACACACACACACACACACACACACTTTTACCAAACACAGACAGATGTGAACCAGATGTGATGCAGTAGTTTTACTCAGGTGTGCGTGAACATCAAACTCTGGGTCTGTTCACGTGTTTGGAGACAGTTCCTCCTTCACTTTCTCCTCCTACAGTCTGGGACTTGAACCAGCAACCTTTGGACTTTCCCCTCTGCCCCTCCCCCACCTCCCCCCTCCTCCTCCCTCCTCAGTATTTGACAGATGTCTGAAGCCGTCTGAAGCAGTCCAGGTCGACAGTGAAGCGGCGTGACGGAGCTGACGGTGTCGAATGTCCTGTCAGACCTGCTCAGTCCTCTCCTTCATCACAGATCACTCAGTTTCTCCCCTTTTACTCTGAGGGGGGAGGAGGAGGGGGGAGGGGTGAGATGAGGGGGAGGAAGAGGAGCAGGAACAAGAGGAGGAAGGGGGAAAGAGGGTGAGCAAGAAGAAGAGGGGGAGGAAGAGGAGGAAGAGGAGGAATGATGAAGAGGGGGAGGAAGAAGAGGAGGAGGAGGAGTGATGAGGAAGAGGAGGAGGAAGAGGAGGAGTGATGAGGAGGAAGTGGAGGAGGAGTGATGAAGAGGAGGAAGTAGAGGAGGAGGAGTGATGAAGAGGAGGAGGAGGAAGAGAGGGATGAAGAAGAGGTTGAGGAGGAGGAGTGATGAAGAGGAGGAGGAAGTGGAAGAGGAGGATGAGGAAGAGGAGGAGTGATGAAGAGGAGGAGGAATAGGAGGAGGAGGAGTGATGAAGAGGAGGAGGAAGTGGAAGAGGAGGAGGAGGATTGATGAAGAGGAGGAGGAAGAGGAGGAGGAGGAGTGATGAAGAGGAGGAGGAAGTGGAAGAGGAGGAGGAGGAGTGATGAAGAGGAGGAGGAAGAGGAGGAGGAGGAGTGATGAAGAGGAGGAGGAAGTGGAAGAGGAGGAAGAGGAGGAGTGATGAAGAGGAGGAGGAAGAGGAGGAGGAGGAGTGATGAAGAGGAGGAGGAAGTGGAAGAGGAGAAGTGATGAAGAGGAGGAGGAAGACGAGGAGGAGGAGTGATGATCCTTAACTCTGTGAGGGCGGAGATGAAACCTCTCTGGACTTTCTCTCTCTCTGGTCGTCGTGGTGATGAAGATGATGTCAGCTGATCTCGGAGGTAATCGTGTTTACACGCCGCCATCTCTTCAGCGGTTAATGACACGCCGCCGCCGCCGCCACAGTGCTATTAAACCTCTTTATCTTCCTTCGTATTACACATGTGATCTGATTTCCCTTCACGCCGCTGCACATCCACATCCCCGTTCGCTCACACTCCACCGACTAATTAATTTCGGCTTAATTAAACTCGTTTGCATGTGTTGAAATCCCATCATGCAGCATAATGAGATGAGCCCGGCGTGATCGCAGGTTGTCAAGGTGTGTGTAGAACAACGGGTATATTTAGCAGAGCTGCCTTTGGGCGGGAAAACACACAGCATCTGTGTGTGTGTGTGTGTGTGTGTGTGTGTGTGTGTGGTGTGTGTAACAGAGCCTGACGTGGAGCGTCACGGCGAACAGCAGTGATGTGTGAGCCGGTCGTTTAAAGACCTCGTCCAATCAAAATCAAGGTTTTAACCTTTTAGCATATGAAGTGTTTGATATCGTACAAGCTCACGAGCGACTCCTGTATTACTACTGTTATTATATATATATAAGATTTGTGCGTTTGAGCGTCTGAGGGGTGGGGATAGGGGCGGGGCTAACATGCATATTCACATACATTAAATGAGGTAAAGGTGTGGCGTTACATCCGGAACATTTTAAGGCCATATGTGTGTAATTAAAGTAACAGAGGTGAGTTTTTATGAGTTTTTATCAAAACCAGGAGACGATGAGACCCGTTCAGACACGTATCAATATTCCATAAATGTCAGTATCGTTTCTGAACAAAGTCACAATAATAATCTCACTGTTGAACCTATGATGTCATAAGTGACTTTATTCAGAGCTGTGAGTTAAGTCCCTGAGCAGTTTCACTCACTGTGAAAACACATTTATAGTGCAATAAATTACTAAAAATAAATAAAACGAAATATGTTTTTCTTTGATAATTTCTATGAATAATATATCTAGTCTCTACATATATATACAACCTTGTTTGAAGTGAGTGAGTAAGAGTCGGAGCTGACCTTGTAAAATCTTGGAATAATTAAGATTTAAAGTGCAGTGTTACTTAAAGGCCCTTGTTCAGCATTCAGAGCGTTCAGCGTCAGTCTGAGGACTTCACTCGCTCGTCTCCAGTGACTCGAGACTTACATGAAAGTTCATTCAGTGGGCGAGCGTGTGCTCCACGTTTGTGAGGAATAATTAGCTGTTGACCCTGAGATCACAACATTTTAGGCGCCTCCTCTTGTTCCTGTGGAAGTCAGGATGGTTTGGTCATTTTCTGCTTGGTCCAATCCGTCCAACAAAACATGTTTGAGGATCAGGTCTTAAGGTTAGGGTTATATTAGGGTCAATGAGGGTCATCACAAGTTCAGAACACGCTCGTATTCATTCACTTTTCCTTTTACAGCTTTTAAAGCTCCATGTTTCTTCTTCTTCTGTGTTTTATTTGAAGTGTTGATCCATCAGAAGATATAAAAACCATCTCAGTGTAGTTTTACATCTCCTCTCTCAGGCTTCTCTCTGGAGCTCTAGTAACGACAGGTCGGTGAGCCAATCAGAGGAGAGGAGGCTCTGAACCTCTCTTCTGATTGGCTGACTGTTTTCTGAGTGATCCAATAAAAATATATCAGATTTCAGGTAAAAACACTCAGAGAAACCAAATGCTGTAAAGGTTTGGATGGTGGGTCCAGGTGGGCGGGGCTTGGTGACTGCTTTGTTGTGACATCACAAAGTTCCAGAAGTCCTGACGGCTGGTTTTAAGGCTCAGTTTCTGAATACAGGCTGTGTGCATTTCTCTGTGGACTGAGGCTTTGATACTTTCACAATATTAATATAGAACCTAGACCTTTAAATTAGAAACAGAATCACTTCCTGGTTGGAGAAGCTTGTTGTTCGTCACCTGCTCTGTAAACAGCTGATTTGGATGACTGAAATATTTTATGGGGATTTTGCTCCTTCCAGTTTCAATCCAATAAACCACGACTAATGTTACCACAGGTGTAACAGGGATTTACCTGCTCAGTCATTCACAAACCCACCGTGCTGCTGTGATGCATCACCCACCCACTGATGGAGACATGAAGGTGGAGCTAGCTGCACATGAAGACGTTCGCAGACAAAATGTTATTTGTTCTCCACCTCTGAGGTTGTGACAGACGTTTATTTTTTTTCCCGTTCAGACTGAGTTTCCTCTCCTGATGGAGTAGTCGGGGCGGCGTGACCAATCAATTGGAGGCTGCAGCCAACACGACGCCTGAACACGGGGCCTGAGAGAGAGAGAGAGAGAATCAGCGGGAACAAACCGAGGCCTGCAGCGGCGGCCGGCTCGCTGCGACCAAAGCTGCGAGCAACGCAGGAGTGTCAAGTCGATTCCCGTGACCTCGGGGACGGAGTTTCACTGAAGATGTCTTAAAGAGAACAGGAAGTGAACCGGAGCAGAGCTGCTTTCTCTCAGGTTAAAGAGCGACTCTATAAACTCCGGGAGGCGTTCACTAAACGTCCTGTGGCTAAAAGTAGCTCCCAGCTAAAATCCAAATATAAGACTCATTGATTCTTATCAATTTAAATCTGATATAATTTTTTATTCCTTCACGCCGGCGACGGTCAGAGCAGCAGCCATTTTGTTTTCAGGTTGTCCGTCCATCCGTCCTATTCCAAACGTTCATTTGGACTCAGTGACGAACTGTTTCGTGGTCAAAGGTCAAAGGTCAGAAAACACTTTTTAGCCATTACTGAAGACTTTACGCAGCAATTATAACAACATTTCACACAGATGCTTCATATTTTCTCTGACTCTGGATAAACAGGGATGTAACCTGGAACTAGTCCGAGTGGCGGAGGGATACGACCACAAGGACGCCTCCCTGTGGTAAGACCAGACTCTTAGTGAGTACAGCCTCAGAGCTGAACTGTGGGTCGGATCTTGTTCTTTGGTCGAGTAAATCTTTTAGGTTTCAGTCACATCTCCACCTCAAAGTCTCTCTGCCTCTTAAAATGTTAAAACTGGTAGTTTCACTGTGATATGATGTCAAACGTTTCTGTGTCTGCGGCTTAAACGAACAAGAACCACGAGCTGTTGCTTTGTCTTTGAGTCTGTGGAGTTTTAACAGCAGCGACTATGAAGTTCTTGAGGTCCGGGGGGTCGACTGACAGCTGCTGTGGTACTGATGATACTTTGATGGAGGAAACAGCCTCCAGGTCTTCATCCTAACGTAGTCCAGATCCGTGCGTCACTTTTACCCAGAACTTGGCTCTTAAAATGAGTTTCATAAAAATAATCTAAAACAATAATAAAACTCACTGATTGGTTGGAAATCCAAAGCCAAAGTTCTACATTCTGCGTCTGTAAGTACTCGAGGATCTGCGGTGTGAACCTCCACATACCCACCAGTTTGTTACGTCCGCTTGGCAACTACGCTACGAGGTCACCAATTGCACAGGAGCTCCAGTGGCTGCAGCAGTGTGCACGTATGGAACATATGGAGTAGAAATGAAAACGACTACATGTCCATGTATGAGTGAAGGTGAGAGAACGGAGACTTTAGGCACTACAAACATTCAGCGAAAAGAGAATCTGCTCATTTCTATCCTGATCTTAGTTTTATCATAAGAAGAAGAAGAAGAATGAAAAACAATGAATCTATGAATCTAAGATGCGGATGTGTTTTATAAAACTGACGTATCATCAGTATCAAAGTTGATCCAGATAATCTTATTAACTCCAGAACTTCTCTCCAGAATCTCTGGACACAGTCAGACAGAAACAGAGAGACGTTTCCTGCTCAAAGATTAAAATGATTTCATTCACTCTGCACATCGTCATTTTCCCATCACATCATTTTACCCACTCCCTCCTCCCCCTCCTCCTCCTCCTCCGGCCTGTGATCAAAGTCCTCAGACGGTTTTCATTCAGCTTTTAGAAACTGCTCAGGAACAAAACACATGCAGACAATTTCACCATTTTTTCAAGTGGATATGAAAACGAGATTCATTTTTGAAAACTTCAGAGGGATTTCCTGGACGTGCCTGGTTTGATTTCCAACAGAGCGAGCGACAGACGAAAACTCAGCTGCAGAAAATCCTCGAAGCACCAAGAAGAAAAAACATATTGATCTCAGCAAATTGCTCTTTTATTGAAAAGATCCTCGCTGATAAATGACGCTGCTGCAGGCTGCCATCATTACTGCGGACAGCAAACCGTAAACAGCCTGCAGACTGAGGCTTTGAGAGCAAGGCACTAACACTGGCAGGGTCTGGGGTTCAACTCCCACTGTTAGTATAAAGGAATCAACTACAGCAAATAATTAAACTAGAGAGAATGAAAGAAAAGAGTTCTAAGAAATTCAGGTTTCCATATGGATCTGGTTTATCTTGTCCATCAGAATCCATTGACAAGATTTTAAACAATAAATAAATATACATATACATTTTTATTTTATTTTTATTTATTTATTTTATTTAATTTTTTATTTAATCCTTGAAGATCAAGAGCATGAGGTTTCCCTCATGTGCAAAGATGTCGAATAAATAAATAAATAAAGACTAATTTTGCTTGATGGATATTTTTTGTCTCTTCCTGAATGGAGGTGAATAAAAATACATTTCTTTGCAGCATTTAAAGACGACCAAAATCAAAAACTGAGCACATACAAACAACATTATCTGTACAACTTTGTACCACAAAGTGGCAACTGAGAAAATGTTTTACTTTTAGGAGTTTAGGTGAACTGTCCCTTTAAGAGAAGTTCGGGGTAAAAAAAAAAAGGTAGAACAGGTAAAAAAGAAACATCTGACATCTTGATAGAAATGTGTTTGATCTTTAGACGGCAGCTCCTCTAAGTGTGGTGTATTAATGTCCACAGTGTGTCACAGTGACAATGATGGAGGTCAAAGGTCAAAGAGAAACAATAGCACGACTGATCGCAGGTGTAACAGCTTGTATTGATGTGATATTGTCTCATTGTTTTCCATGTGTGTGACACAGCAGTTTTATAAATATTAAAACAAAGAGTCTGTGTTAATAGTTACGGCCTGACATGTTAACCCTCTCAGTTCCCTACGTTCACCCCCGTGGAGTTTCTTTCCTCTCCCCTCCTGCTGCTGTTCTCCACAGGAGGAGGTAAGTGACGCCATGATCAGAGGAATCTCCACGTTTGAACCTTTCTGTTAAATTATGTTCACACTTAAACTCATTGTGTAGTAAAATATTGTGTCATTTCATTTGTGAAGGAGCTGAGTCACATGATCACAGCTGACTGGAGGATTTCTCGGAGAATAAAGATGGCCTCCACAGATATCCTGGTCGCTGCCTCTTCATCAAAACACAACACACACAAACCATGTACATGTGAAACAATAAAACATTTTTAAAATTTATATCTGTTAAATAAATGTTGAACAGATTTAACAGAGACCTTACTTTATTATAGACAGAAACCCAACCAGCACAGAAAAGTCTCTAACCCTCTGAGGCCGGCATTAAATTTATTAATTTTATTTACTTTTATTAATATTAACTAATATATATTAAAACAATAACTTTTCTGTTTTTTCATACTTTTGTGTTTTGTCTAAAAAGTTGTAAACGTTTCACCAAGTGTTACACAGATTCAGAATCAGCACAACCTCAGCTAATTATATGTCACTCAATAAAGACTCATATACAGTATAAAAGGGGATAGTGACCCATAAAACAAACAAAACAAAAACCTTGAATTTTATAGATAAAAGCTCAACAAACAGAATAATAATAATAATAGTGATAAAAGGTGATTTGAAGTTTCTATCTTTATCTGATCATGAGTTTTAATGTGTCTTCATATATTTCTGTCATTAATAAACTTCTCACTGTCAGAGTCAAATAAAAACAGTTTTGCTCCCACTTAGCTGAGCTATACAAGCGAGTGACAGCAAAGCCTCTGATTGGCTGTGACATCACCCGCCGGAGCCCGATAGGAAGGCCCAACTTGACACGTCACTAGCAAAGATGGCGGACGAGGATCAATCGATAAACACAAGGAAAGAAAGCAGCAGCGGCGCCAAGCGGATGGTAAGACTATCCAAATCTTTTGACTTTTAATTTTACTGTAACGCCGGAAGTGACGGACGGACAGGAGCTTGTTGGAGAGCAACGATTCTGTAGTTTAATGTCGACAAACGGCTTGTCTGTAGCTCAAAGCGTCGCGGAGCTATGACGCTCTAAAGACAGTGATACCTGGCAGCATGTACCTGCTGTGGGCTTCTGTTTATTTGAATAGTGCCGCAGGGATGACGTGTAAAATAACCCGGAAGTTAGCTTCACCCTGGTCCCCTCCACAAACAGCCAATAGGATTTCTCCGTTGTGTTTTGGATTATTAGAGAAAAATAAAACCAGTTTCTGAGATTTAGTTCAGCAGGATCATCTTCAATAATAAACATCACTGTATGATGTTTGAAGCCTCAATACAATCAGAAGTAAAAAGCTAGCTAAAAGTTAGGCTGTAAACCAACTACACCAGGGTCACATGATGTCAACACCTGGTCACATGACGTCACCATCACTAAACTTCAGGTGTAGCTCTGTTTAGCTCTGGCCTCTTTTACAAAAGCTTATAAAGTTGTTTTTTAAAGCTCGTTTGCTTGTTTAGTTTGAGTTTAGTTTCTATTAGTTTCAGTTATTTTTTATTTTTTTGTAATATGTTTTAATTAATATGTTTATTTTGTGTTTTAGTCAGGGGCGAGACTCTAAAAGATAAACCAACTCAAAATGAACTTGTCAACAAACTTTTTTTTTATAAAGCCTTGTATTTATTTTTATTTCAGTTAACGAAAATGGTTTTTCACATCTGGTTTTCGTGATTTGGTCAGTTTTAGTTAAAGATAACCATGGTAGAGTTTAAACACAACGAGGCTGTAAAGGTGGACTGTGGTTTCATGTTCAACCTGTTGACGGTTATCATCCCCAACAACCTCTGTAGTCTCATTCAAAAACTTGTTAGTAACCGAGACGTAAAAGCTTCAAGAATCAGGACTGGGGTATTTACTGATACTTCAGGACGAGGGAACAGGAAGTGATGAGATGAAACTAATCTCCAGGTTTTAGGACTCACCTGACAGATACCACTCTCCATCAGCACAGGCTGAGTCTGCCTGACTGTCAGAAAGACCGCCCTCTGTGAATCACCCTCTTTGAGTTCACATAAAGATGCAGCAGCATCGCCCTAAAGACAACTCACCTCCAGCTTCAGTTTGGTTCATAATTCATCCGCGGTTTATGTAACAAATTCTTTTTTCCAGTTGTGATAAATGTGAAATGAATTATAGAAAAGTCTCTGCCTCAGACCTGTTAATATTATTTCAAAATAAAACATCTCTCTCTCTGTCTCTCAGCTGACTCAGCCTGTCAGGGGGCGGGACCTGCAGGCTGTCACTCAGCCTGGCTCCTGTTCTGTGATTGGCCTCTCTCCTCCGGGGTGGGAGGTGCCGACGGAGCCACATGGAGGCTGCTGGGTGTCTCTGCGCCGCTCAGTCTGATCCATCCTCCGGTGGAGACAGTGGAGACGCTCCGGACACTCTGAGGCAACTTGGCGCATCATCCTCATCCTCATCATCTTCTTCATCTGTACAGAGGAAACATTACAGCTGAACCGAGACAAATATTATTTTTATCATCACTTCTGCTGATGTTATTATATTTTTCTACCAGAACCACGGAGAGAAAAAGGCTGATGCTGTTTCGTTTGTGCGTAAAAGTCTCTTGATTGAATTGTTAATCACCAGGAGAGGAGAGAACCATCGGCCTCGTGCTCTTACTGATATTTTCCCTTTGCGCACTCATGGACTTGGAGCTCTTCTGGACTCACGGAACCAGATTCAGGATTTCAGACTGAAGATTTCAAGTGAATCGCTGAAGGAATTGACGAATATTTGTTCCTGTATGAGGGAACTTTGCTCCTTTCGGGACTGAAATCTTTATTTTTACGCATCAAGTCCTTGGATCTGGATCAGAATCAGGGACGGACACTTTTCTGCACCTGAACCGGGTTTTGATGGAAGCATGACCAAAGCTGCGAACGGACCGGTTACCCTGCACAGCCGCCTCCTGCTCCACCTGCTCCCGCTGCTGCTGCTGCTGCTGCTGCAGCTTCATGTCTCACCGGTGTGTCTGTCCGCGCAGCGCGGCCACACAGCGCGCTACTTCGGCGAAATAGCCGAGAACTCTGCAGCTGGGACGCCGGTGGACGGGGTGATGCTGCCGGTGGGGACCGGCGGCTGCCCCGGTGCGGACCTCAACACCAGCCTGAAGGGGGATTACGCTTCGGATTTTAGGCTTGTTCACCTCCGCGGACACCGGGACCACCGGGGACACCTGGGTCTGGTCTCCGCCAAAGAGCTGGACCGGGAGTTTATAGCGATGTACGAGCTGAGGGTGCAGCTGCCGCCGCGGTGTCTGAGGAGACCGGCGGCCGTGCAGGTCGAAGTGTCCGACCGGAACGACAACATCCCCCGGTTCACCCGCGGGAACATGACGGTTGAGGTGGACGAGCTGACGCCGCTCGGTACCGAGCTGGCCCGCTTTGACGCAAAGGACGGAGACGCGGAGCGGAACGGACGCGTCACCTTTTACGCGTCACCGGAGTCTCACCTGCTCCACGTGGTTCCTCAGACCGGGCAGGTGAGGCTGGTCGGGTCCTTGCAGGGGGTGCGCCTGGTGACTCTTCGCCTTTACGTGAAGGACGGCGGAGACGTGGCGCTGATCGGTGAGCCGGTGTTCCTGCGCGTCAGCGTCCACCGCTCCGGCGGAGCGCGGCGGAGGCCCCGGGCTCTTTCCGAGGAGCTCACCTACTCAGTGACCGTGCCGGACCACGTCAGAGTCGGGGACCTGGTGTTCACGGTGCCGGACCAGAGGTTCGAGCAGCGGTGGTTCGAGGTGATCTCTGAGGCGGACTCGCCGGTCCAGATCGAGCGGGACTCGGGGCGTCTGTACCTGGCGCGCAGCCTGCGGGAGCCCGCCGAGGTGACGGTGAAGATCCAGAACCTCCGAGGTAAGAAGGTTTCTTCTTTTCGTGCGTAAAAACACAAAAGCCCGGCAGAGTCCGGGTCCTGGTGCCGCTGATGTGTCATGTTCACATGTTGCTGGATTTATTGATGAAGCTGTTTATGAATGTGTGGATCTCCACACTGCAGCCTGCTCATTTGTCTGGTTGGTTTGTTTGTTTCCATCATGAACTCAACAAGTTTTAGAAAAGAAAATTTCACCTTCACTCTGTTTCAACAACTCAAGGTGTCTGTGTGTGTGAAGTGTCAGCGGCTCTTTAAAACACCTGGATGTTTTTCCTGAACAGTTGCAGGTGAAAAACTGTTGCAAAGAGAAACTGCAGATAAACCAAAGGAGAATCAGTAGAAGTGATTTTATTGTGGTTTTTGTCTTTGAGAGTTTTGTTTAAAAAAATGTGCAGGGCCTGCACCAGATTTAACAAATGGAGGGGTCAAAGGTCACCTTTGATGTCAGAGTAATGGTCTTCCAATGTCGTTTTTTTAGCTCTTTTTGCTGAATTTTCCTTCAATGATTGAGAGAGGTGGTCATTCACTGAGGTGTGTGTGTGTGTGTGTGTGTGTGTGTGTGTGTGTGTGTGTGTGTGTGTGTGTGTGTTGGCTCCTTTCCAGCAGAGTTTGAATCGACCTCAACCGTCAGCTGCTACTTTCCACTCTTTCATTCATTCCTTACAACACTCCTCACATCACAGCCAAGGCAGTGTGTGTGTGTGTGTGTGTGTGTGTGTGTGTGTGTGTGTGTGTGTGTGTGTGTGTGTGTGTGTGTGTGTGTGTGACAGAGAGAGAGAGAGGCAGGGATTGCTGGCAACACACCGAGCAGGTCGTTAAAGGACAAACAGAATTGACAGTGTTTAGTGTATGAGGTGAACAGAGTAAACACACCTCAGTCACTTTCAAAATGCCGTTAATACACACACACACACACACACACACACACACACACACACACACACACACACACAGGCCTGGCTGCAGCTGATAATTTTCTGTTCTGTTATTTTTCTTTTTAGCAGAAAAAAAGGCTTTTGACAAAAGTTGAGTTTGTTTTGCTGCTTCACTCTCAACAGGTCACTCACCAGACGACAACAGACTGTTTGTCAGAGCAGATGGTTAAAAAACAGTTTATACGAGAATTCATGGTCAAGTTGTTTTTCTTTAGACTGAAGTTTTATTCCATATTTTCTTCTTCCGTGTTTTATTTGAAGTGTTGATCCATCAGAAGATATAAAAACTATCTCAGTGTAGTTTTACATCTCCTCTCTCAGGCTTCTCTCTGGAGCTCTAGTAACAACAGGTCGGTGAGCCAATCAGAAGAGAGGAGGCTCTGAGCCTCTCTTCTGATTGGCTGACTGTTTTCTGACTGATCCAATAAAAATAAAGCAGATTTCAGGTAAAAACACTCAGAGAAACCAAATCCTGTAAAGGTTTGGATGGTGGGTCCAGGTGGGCGGGGCTTGGTGACTGCTTCGTTGTGACATCACAAAGTTCCAGAAGTCCTGACGGCTGGTTTTAAGGCTCAGTTTCTGAATACAGGCTGTGTGCATTTCTCTGTGGACTGAGGCTTTGATACTTTCACAGTATTAATATAGAACCTAGACCTGATCTATAATCACACTACACATGGACAGAGACCTTTACACTGGAGGAGCTTTAAGTTTTCACTGAAGAAGCTCGTTTGGAGCTGACAGACTAAATTCAGGGTAAATAAAACACCCCAGACCAGTCAACTCCTTCCACAGCAAACTGGGAGAAACTAGTTCATGAAACAGGAAAGAGACAGAAATATTGATCCCCCTCCTGGTTTGTTGGAGCGACATCAGACCGAACCAGAAACACAGAACCAATGTTAAAGTCCACATACTTCTGGACATTTAGTGTAAATACATGTTTTGACAGTGAGTGAATTCTTGCTGCAATAACTTTAGAAAACTGTAGAAAAGCACATTTTCTTTCTGCTGTAATCAGTTATTACCTGTTATTGATTATTTCTAATACTCGAACAACCTGCCAACACAACAACAACGACACATCAACCAAACTGAAGTGTGTAGGTGTCAGTGTGCTGCAGCTGATCTGTTTGACAGGATGAAACGACGTCCAGATGCCAATGTGATCACAACCCCCCCCCCAAAGTAAATGTTTAACCAAGAGCCTAAACTCCCCACATCTGGACGGCAGTGGTGGCGGCGGCAGCTCGGCGTTCTGGTCAGATCTGGCTAATCAGTCCGTCCAATCTGCATCTCCGCTGTTTATTTGTAGAAATTAGTGATGTTTGCTCACCTGGAGCTCTCCCAGCGCCGAGCCGCCTCCCACAGGAAGCTGTGTTTGTGCTGAAGCAGACTGCAGAGCTCTGGTTTGTGGCTGTGGAGGGAGAGTGTGTGTGTGTGTGTGTGTGTGTGTGTGTGTGTGTGTGTGTGTGTGTGTGTGTGTGTGAGTCGGTCGACACGGCGCTGAGCATGCTGTAAACTGGCCGGTTGATTGAGGCGGCCTGTCTTTCGTCTGCGGTTGTGATTTTGATCTGTGGGAACGAGGTCATGGCGGCTGATGGAGGCAGAGCGCCGGCCTCTGATTGGTCAGCTCTGTCTAAACTTTAGACTGTCTGAGTTTCATCACTTCATCCTCTGGTCCCGCTCACTCTTCCTAACTCTCTGGTTTCCATCACCTTCCTCCACAAGCTTCATCCACCTCTTCTCTGATTAGTGTTCACACTCTTCTTCTTTCTTCTTCTCTCTGCTGCTGTAGCCGTCACCGTGGAGGTTGTAGTCACAGTGTTGTTGATTGGAGTTTTCTGAGTGATCCAATAAAAATAAAGCAGATTTCAGGTAAAAACACTCAGACAAACCAAATCATTCAAGGTTTGGATGGTGGGTCCAGGTGGGCGGGGCTTGGTGACTGCTTTGTTGTGACATCACAAAGTTCCAGAAGTCCTGACGGCTGGTTTTAAGGCTCAGTTTCTGAATACAGGCTGTGTGCATTTCTCTGTGGACTGAGGCTTTGATACTTTCACAGTATTAATACAGAACCTGGACCTGATCTATAATCACACTACACATGGACAGACCTTTACACTGGAGGAGCTTTAACATTTTGCATATTTAATTAAAAATGGAGTCTTCCATCTGGTTATTTTGTCTGCAAATGGTTTAATTGAATTTTCAGCAACTTTCTGATCACAATATAGAAAATTTTATCCATATTACCAATAACCAAAGACAGGAAGCACACACTCAGACACACCTCACCTCCTGTATATTATAAATGCTGCACACACGACCCTCACAGCACACACACACACACACACACACACACACACACACACACACACACACACACACAGAGACACAGGCTCTCTCTCTCTGTGTGTGGCAGCTCGTCCATCATTGCGGATGGCAGCAACTCTACTGAGTCTGTTTTATCCTTGACATTCAATAAATGTACATAAAACACACACACACACACACACACACTCTACTTTGCCCTCTTGTTTATGTGTGGAGGCCACGACCTCGGGCAGTTTTCCTCTTGTGTTTGTGAAACTAGTTTCCTCTTCTTATATAAACTGTGTGTGTGTGCGTGTGTGTTTGTGTGTTGGTCAATTGATTATTGATTTGAACTAAAAATGACGAGCAGCTTGAAAACAGCTCTGCACAACAGTTGGAAACAAAAACAGAAGAAGAAGAAATGAAAGTCATTTAAACTTGCGTGAAAACAAAACAGCGACGCAGGTTGTCGATCAGTGATGTCATCAGTGTGTGGATGAGGAGAAAAATCACAATTAAACAAGAATACTAACATCCTGTTCACCCTCTGAGGTCAGCGGATGTTTCCGTTGACGTCATCACAGCGTAGAAATCTGTCGACTCTCATCTTTCCTTTATATATTCTCACTAAGTCACACGTGACTCACCGGAGTAGGTCTCACTGATATTTACTGTCATGTTGCACTGTTTTTAATGAACCTACAGACTGTGGTGAACACGTCTCACGCACCACAACAAATCGTAAAGGTTTTCTTTTCACAAGAAACGAGGCAGTGACAGTGATCTCTTTGCTCCGTGACAAAAAGCAGCTGAGCTTGTTCTGAAAATCATGATATGAAACACTTGGGTCTTATATTATATGTAAGAACCTTTTAAAGGTGAATTTAAGAAATAATGTAGCTCAGTGTAATTCACAGTGTAGTGTTTGAAGGAGCTGCATCTGCTTCTTCTCAGCTTTAATCTGTTGTGTTTTCGTGGTGTTTTCCTGTGTTTGGATGGGACACGTTCTCTGTCCTCCTTCACAGGTCAGCAGCGTCATTATTTGGAAATCACCGGGGCTGGATCCTGATCTGGATCTGGTTCTGGATCTGGATCTGGTTCTGGATCTGGATCTGGTTCTGGATCTGGTTCCAGTTGGTTGATAAAGTCCTCCGGACTCGTTAAGCTCCGAGGTTCATGAACGTCTCATCTAATCTGTCACGTGTCATGTGCTGTGTGCGGCGTTCAGGTGAGCAGACTCCTCCGCTGGATGATGGATCCAGTCAACTGTCCCTGGTGGTGGATTATATTAGCTGTGGCTAATGATGCTAATTCCATATGTGACTTTGCCCACGAGCCAAAATGAGTCTTGGGTCCAGGCTGTCGTCTGGTAAATGTGCTTTTTGGAAGCCTGTGTGTGTGTGTGTGTGTGTGTGTGTGTGTGAGAGTGTGTGTGTGTGTGTGTGTGTGTGTGAGAGTGTGTGTGTGTGTGTGTGTGTGTGTGAGAGTGTGTGTGTGTGTGTGTGTGTGTGTGAGAGTGTGTGTGTGTGTGTGTGTGTGTGTGAGAGTGTGTGTGTGTGTGTGTGTGTGTGTGAGAGTGTGTGTGTGTGAGTGAGTGAGTGATCTTTAAGACCAGGGCATTTCTCTCCATGAACAGCCAGTAAATATTTTAAGATCGTAACATTTCAAACCTGATTCCACACAAAGCTGATGAACCAGATGAAACAAATAAAACATGAACACAACTTCAGAAACGGCCTGTGACTCAGAGCACGCAGCTTTTATTCTTTACTGTCTCATTAACTGTAATAAATGTGTTTATTTGCATATTTAAATGAGAAAATTGTTCCTGTTGGCTGCAATTAATGCAGCTGCCTGCTCACCGACGGGCCTGTTCCCTCATTAGACTGCAGCCTCACTGTTAACTATTATTAATTGTTTCAGTCAAAGTGTGTGTGTGTGTGTTTGTGTGTTTGTGTTTGTGTGTGTGTGTGTGTGTGTGTGTGTGTGTGTGTGTGTGTGTGTGGATACAAACAACACGAACACACACACAGATACACAACGTTACACAAACACTGTCCTGGTGTGTCAGGCTTTCCTTCAGATTTTTTTGTGCTTGGCAGCCCCGAGGTTGGACACACACACACACACACACACACACACACAAACACACACGCACACACACACGCACACAGTGTTTCCTCCTGTTTATTCTATTGTCTTTATTTCTGGATTTAGCCCGAGGCTTGAAGCAACCTGCCACCACACCATGTTTGTGTGTGTGTGTGTGTGTGTGTGTGTGTGTGTGTGTGTGTGTGTGTGTGTGTGGGTGTGTGTGTGTGTGTGTGTGTGTGTGTGTGTGTGTGTAACACCAAACACTACAGGACTGTGTGTCCTCGAGGCTGCTGAGCTTCACAGCGATTGTGTATTTGTCAGTGTCACCTACATTGATCACAGCAGTGTCGATGTGAATGTTTATTTGTTGGTATTTCACTGCTCGCTCGCTCTCTCTCTCTCTCTGTCAGTGTGTGTGTGTGTGTGTGTGTGTGTGTAAAACGCTGCAGGACATATTGTTGTGACCACACACTGAAGTTTCCCCAGAATGACCTTTTTTAAAAGGCAACAAAGCAGCGACTCTCTCATAAATAAATTTCCATATTCATCACATTTAGTGTTAACAGCTTTGATTCTCTATGTTTCAGGCTACTTCATGCTAACGCTAGCTTATCTGAAATACTTATGGGATATTAAAGGGACTCTCTAACATTTAAAGGAGCTATTTGTAAGATTTTGCTATCGCTACATAGCTAACGTTAGCATTAGCAGCTGTTTACTTACCAGTCTAGAAAAAACATTGTGAGTTCAGCATTAAAATTAATTCCTTTTGTTTTGCTTCTATTTCTATCACTTCTTTTCTTCTGCTGAAGTTAGCGTGCTAACTAGCTAGCCCCCTCCTGGTTGGCCTGTCTCGTCACTTTCTGATACCGAGTCACTGTAGCGTCCAGTCTGTAGCTGCTCAGAGGACGTATTATCACCTCTTGTATTGTAAACACAACAATGGCTAAAGCTCTTGGCAAGACTTCGTAAATAAACAGCTGCTAATGCTAACGTTAGCTGTGTAGCAATAGCAAAACTTAGAAATAGCTCCTTTAACTGCTGGTTGGTGTCAGTTTCATCTGCGTGTCTGATACAGAGATAGGTCTGGGACATTGTTAGCTTAGCTTAGCACAAAGACTGGACATAAGGGGGAACTGTTAGCATAGTAACACAATATTCTAGTATTTTGAAACCACTACATGCTCAGGATAAGAAGCTAACATGCTAATCTTTAACAGCACTATAGCTAACTAACATTTGAGGTGTGTATATTCTGTTTGTAGTGAACTTTAGCGCCTGTAGGGGGCGCGAGCTGGACCTCAGACTGTTACTTCCCTCTCTGTCTGTCCTCAGCGTCCCTCTACCTTCCCACTCACTCTGTCCCTCTTTGTCTCTGTCTCTCCCTGTTGTCCTAATAGCTTATTGACAGCCAATCAGCTGTAGCCTCAGGCAGAGCCACTCACCAATCACCAAGTAGGACAAGGTCATCCCATCCAGACAGCAGCGATCAACACACATCAACAACACGCAACACATGACATGCTACATGACAACAGCACCGAGCTATTTCTGGTGTTTTAATCAGGCCGTTTTTAAAAAGTCGTTTGTGCAAAATTATCAACAGAAATGTCTTAAAACAACATTATAATGATTCTGTTTCAAAAGCAGGTCCAACTTTCACATTAAGATTCAGTCACTGAAACAACCGTCATGTGACACAGATGTTTCAGAGACTTGACTCCTTAAATCAAATTGAGCTTGTTGTTTAAGCTAACCTGGGTCTGTCTGAAGTACAAAAACACACCTAACATCACCTCCAAGGCTCAGTTTGGCGTTAAAAGGGGAGATCCATCCACCTGTCCTCCACCCGTCCATCCCTCCCTCCATCCCTCCAACCATTTTTAGACCATTTCATCCAGGGTCAGGTTGGTGTATTAGTCTCGTGGATCAATCTCAGAACGACAGAAAATAATCTGTAAAAGTTCATCATTTCCTGTTTGTTCAAAACCACAAAAAAAAGAAGAAAAAAACAAAACCTGCCAGATCAAATGAAGATTAGCATGTAGCATTAGCATTATAGATGAAATTAGTAGAAGTTATGGTGGAGGCAGTGAAGTGGAAAGTCAGGGATCGAACCTGTGAGCCAGAGACGGAGGAGTAAAAAGGAGGTGAGAAGATAAACAGTGAGATGCTGCAGCGCGTATTAAACAACCTGGAAACACCTGATCCACACACACACACACACACACACACACACACACACACACACACACACAGAGCCAAGTATCAGATCTCAAGGAGCCTTCATCTGGGTTAATTAATGAAAGTCTGGAGCAGACATCAGAGAACACACACACACACACATACACACACAGAAACACACACACACACACACACACACACACACACACACACACACACAGAAACACACAGTCCAAGCTTGATCTCCACTTTGCTCTACTCAGGATATCACAGGAGACTGTGTTATGTGTGTGTGTGTGTGTGTGTGTGTGTGTGTGTGTGTGTGTGTGTGCGTGTGAGCGTGTGTGTGTGTGTGTGTGTGTGTGTGTGGGTGTGGGTGTGTGTGAGCATACTGATGACCACACACACTTTTTCCACCTCTCTCTCTATTTTCCAGCTCTTTTCATCCTGCAGCTCCTTTTCTTTCCTCTAACCTCTCGACCTCTGACCCTGGTCACATGACCTCAACCAGGTCATTGCACTGTAGTGGGGGGTGGTGGTGGGGGGGGTGGGGTGACGTCGGTGACGTCGGAGATGCAGAGGTATTCAGCCAATCAAATATATGACAATGCACATTCCTGGTAGATGAAATGACAAAGTGAATGGAGAGATTCGACTGTTTACCTGCCTGCACCTGAACGTCACCTGAACGTCACCTGTTCTTCATCTTCCTGATGAAACAGACTCAGTGGACAGTTTCAGTGACATGTTCATGAGTCTTGGTGAAAGCTGCAGGAGTCGGCGTCAACATGAATACTCAGAAAGCAGCATGTGTTCACTTCCTGAAACCTGGAGGTGATAGTTCAGGTGTGACGCTCTTATCTGAAGTCAGTGTGTTACAGAGTTTCAGCCACTTATATAAATAAAGGCCCACAGAAAAAAAGCTAATATCAGTTGAAGTGTTGCTTTATTTTGAAATATTTTCACCTTTTTACCTGCCGTCAAACAGACCTTTACTCTGTAACTACAATTTTTCAACCGTTGAACTTTTGTGTTCCTACGCACAAGCTCTTTCTGACTCAAACAGCTGACCTGCGGAGTGATACAGTTGTTCGAACACACACAAACTAGTTCCAAAGTAAAGGGCTGTTGGACGGCAAGATTAAGTGGTGAAAATTTTTCAAAATAAAGTGAAAGCTTCAACTGTTTTTGGGATTTTTTTTGGCTTAGATATGTTTGTTTTTTTGCAGCTCATCACTGATCTGTGTATGTACTGTCCCTTTAAGGGGCTCGTCACTTGTTCCTCTGATACAAACGTATTAATTTATATTATTATTATTTATATTATTCATAACTTTGAATTCCTCCGTATGGACAGACAGAGTTGTGTTGGAATTTAAAATATATAAAATAAGAAATTAAAATGAGGCTGTTTGTATAAACTGCTCCTGACTCCGTCTCTAAGTGTCCGGTGAAGTCGTTGGATGGACGGCGTGTGATGACAGGAACATGGAGGTCGCTCAGAGTCTCCTCAGTGACGTCCTCTCCGTGTGAATTTGTTCCGTGTTGTTTCTGCTGTCAGAAGTGAGAAAGTTTTATCCTCAGAAGAAGAGTTGGCGTCGGGCCGTTTGAGGAAGTGAAGCTTTAAGGCTCAGCGGTCACGACAGCTCTCGTTTGAGACGGAGCGCCGGCGTGTGAACATGAAGGTTACGTAACACAGACGTCTTTTCTATGCGCTTCAGTCGAGCTGCTCGTCTCACTGTCCCGCACCGACACACTCTGATAATACAAACTGACTCCCTCCTCCCTCCCTCCTCCCTCCCTGCACACACACACACACACACACACACACACATCTAATCAGCTGTAAACAGACACAAACAAAAGTTCACAATCAAACAAGTAAACAACGACCTCAGCCGTGTGTTTGTTAACATGTATGTGTGAGATGTTTTCTCTCACATATGTTTTCTGCATGTTAACCCCCCGCCCCCAACACACACACACACACACACACACACACCCTCGGGGCTGTTGCACATCACTGTGTCTCTTCATGTGTGTGTTGACGTGTCCTCGCTAATTGTCTCCCATCACACTCTGCTGCTGTTCTCTTCCAGCTGAGGGGGGATGAACAGAGCGATGGATGAACAGATGAAGTCATGGATGGAGCTGCTTGTGTGGCTGTGGACTCGGGGGGGGGCAGAGGGGGCGGGGGGCAGACTGACTTAAACTGGACAGACACTGTTCAGATCGAGGCTGATTTTAACCCTGAGTTGATCCCAAATAATTTGAGAATGGGGCTGAAGTTCTGACAGATCAGCTGCTGTTTGTTCTGCAGTGTGTGTGTGTGTGTGTGTGTGTGTGTGTGTGTGTGTGTGTGTGTGTGTGTGTGTGTGTGTGTGTGTGTGTGTGTGTGTGTGTGTGTGTGTGTGTGTGTGAGAGTGTGTGTGAGTGTGTGTGACTGATTAACTGCCTGAACGATCAGCGATCTGTTGAATGATCAGCTGTCTGCAGTTAAATACACGCAGCTGATCTTTCTGTAAACTGTCGTGAGTTTGTTTTAACGTTGTTAGAATTCTAATATTTTACATGTTGTGGCTGAAACTGTGGCGTGGTGCGGCGGCGGTTCTGTTTAACCTCTTGCATCCATCATACATCTGGCCGAGGGTCCTGTGGGGTTCTGTGGCGCTGCACTGATGCAGTTGACGTGTTTCCATTTTACCGTTTTTAAGTTCATTATTTGAAACTGTGCGTTCTGCAGGTTGATGGAAACTCTACTGACAGGCGACCAAATGAAACGCACCTTTCCTCAAGGTTTTAAAAGTGATGGAAACTTTGGTGATGATGTAAATATACAACATATAGAGCAGAGGTTTGGCAGTTTTTAGACTCTGTGACAGATTGTAAGTTCACTGTGTTGAGGTGAGCTGCTGCCTGGGGGAGGGGGGCGGGGAGGGGGGGGGGCGTCTTGATTTGATTCCTTCGTGTCGAGCGTCAGGAGGCGACGTGAAGAGAAAAGTGATGACGTCTGATCAATAAAGACTCTGTCTCTGCAGTTGTAGATGTTTAAAGTTTAAAGATGGAGGATGAGCGGGAGAAAGTGAGTTTCATTAAGTGAGTGTGAGAGCGGCGGCGTGTCACTTACATCCGGCAGCAGTTCCTGACCTTCACTGATCCCCGCGGCGTGGAGAATCACGTTTCGAAACTTCACATCTCCAGAGAGTCCGCCTGTCCGTCAATCTGCACCGCCACACTCCTCCGTTCCCCCTCCTCCCCCCGCCCCTCCTTCCCGCCCGCGGGGCTTTGATTCCTCTCGCCCCTCGCGGTCGACCCCGGGGGACGTCTCGCTCTGAAAGCGAGGGATGGTGGGATAAACCTTCGCTCCGAGTCAAGGTCGCTGTAGCGATTAGAGAAGTACAGTCTCCGCTCTGCGGCTTATCTGCTCTGAGTTTGTCTCTTCGGGGGGATCAGGACCAGGAGTCAGGAGGGAGACGGTGATCCCTGTCCTCCAAAATCCCCCCCCCAACCCCCCCTCCTCCCCACCGCCATCTCCCTGGGCAACAGAGACTTCAGGCTTTTCTTGTAGAAAACTCAGAGACAAGAGAAAAGTCCTGTGACAGTTTAAACTGCAGCTCAACGTGTGAACGACTGAAACCTGCAGAAAGCAACAGGAGGGTCCTGACCTTCAATAATCAATCAATTAAACATATAGATTATTAACTCATTCCATATTCTCTCCCTCAGAGGTCGAGCAGAAGAAATGTCACAACATGCATTTATCTGCAGGACCTTTATACTGAAGAAAAATACAAATGCAACAATGTTGTGCAGTTTTATTTTGAAAATTTTAGTAAATTTTTTAGAAAGTTTGACAATTTTCTGTTTTTTAATTTTTTTTGGGGGGGGGGTCTGTGGTCTGTCTGCCGCAGCACGACACGTCTCTCTGAACAGACATGATCAGGTTGTTAATTGCTGGATTCTCTTCTTCAGTGGCTGTTTGAAGTTGTTGGATCTTGACAGGAAGTGGATGACGCAGATCCAGATCATCCAGAACGCGCTCGGTGTGTGACGCTCTCTGAAACGACTCCCGCTGAATCGTTTCTGTGAGATTGTTTCATTTGTGGCCAATGAGACTCACCTGTGCAGGAATCAACATGTGGCTGCACCTCACCTGTCAGGTGGCGGGAGAAACACTCACTAACACATTTAGACACAGAGGAAGATTCGGTCATGTCTTTACCGCAGGTCAGAGCGGCGTGTTTCCTCGGGGCCGACGACAGCTGCAGCAGCTCTTTCATTCCACCACATTATTATTCAGTGGATCTTCATGTGAAGCTCCGGGCGAAATGATTCTTGATGATCTTAGTCGCTCCCTGACCTTTTCTCCTGCTCTGCCCGCAGGAAGAAAACATTTTCCAAACAAGAACCAGAGAAGAAGAAATATTAAAAAGTGTCGAGACCTTTTACTGCGGCGCAGAAACGCTCGGCTTTAATCTGAGGGTGACACCTGAGCTGGAGAACAAACAGCAGCAGAGCAGCTTTAAGAAGAAGAAGGACTTTCATTATGGCTTCATCTACACACACACACACACACACACACACACACACACACACCCTGCTGATGTGCA
>NW_019174690.1:583262-589354 GCF_002260705.1 Seriola dumerili
TCTGCTGTGTGATGCAGCACCACTATTGGCTTCTTTCTAAACTTACTAATCCTAATATAACATTGAATAAAAGTTATTATTCCCTCTGGTGTTACAGGAAGCTCCAACTTTAAATGACTGAATAACAACTCAACAAGTGTTTTCACAGCTGCACTAATTAAACAGTGTGTGATAAAAACATCAGGCACAATATCAGCAGGCTGGACGTAGCAGAGAGAGTAGTTATTTTTCATTATAATAAACCTATACCACGTCTTAATGACACATACACACACACACACACACACACACACACAGATTATTATTGTATATGAATAAATATACAGAGAGACAGAGAGAATTATTCAGAAACACAAACATGGAAAAACTCTGAACACACTCCGACACACACACTCCCCGCTGAACACTGATGTACTGAAGGTGTGAGGACATTTCCATCTACATGCCTGCTGACTTATTGATGCCACTTGTCAAATATAAATGCATCGTTGTGATCCAGCCGAGACACGGAGACAGAGAAGAAGAAATGTTTTAAGAAACAGAAGAAGAGAGGATGTTTCTCTGTCGGTTTTCCCCTCCGGAGCTTGTTGGTTTTTCTGTCTGATGTTCAGGGAGCGGGAGGAGGAGGAGGAGGAGGAGGAGGAGGAGGAGGATTTCAAAGTGGCTTCAAGGCTGGAGTGTTTTACTGAAGATATGTGGCAGCCATTTTGTTTGTCTTCTTTGTTGGTGTTTTTTAGCCTTTGGGGCAGCGATGGTTAAACGTCGGTCACACACACATACATAAACACACACTGGTTGTTACTGTTATATACTGGCAGATAGGTCCAAATACTACAATACCCATGATCCTCGAGTCACTGCCGTAGAAGTCCGTCAGTCGGAGGTGTGAGGCGCCTTCACAAAACTGTTACTAGTGAAAAGAATAGAATTGAAATCTCTGTGGTTAGAATTTCTTTTACTGAAATGCACCTTGGGACTTGTAGTTGACTTCCCATCCTTCAGTTTTCATGTGCACGGGCTTGTACCTTTGACCTTTTCATGAAAGAAACAGGAGCCGGCTGCACAACACACCTTAAGTTTGTTTCCTCCTTCGCTGAGGGAGTTACTTCAGGGTGTTGCACAGAATCTCTTCCTCACAGTAAAGGAAAACAATTCAGGCATTTGCAGCAGTGGAAGAGATTTTACAGCAGGTAAAATTCTACTGTTTCCATGGAGATTTCTTTAAGTGATTCCTGAAGTTTCAGGTTGAGATCAGGTGGAAACTTTAACTCAGACATGACCTAATGGAAAGTCTTAACTCAGCGTGTTGTTACAGTGCAACACGCTGCCTGAGGAAGAGTGTGACGTCGTGATGCTGAGCGAACGATCAGTGTTTGCTTCCTCATCATGTGACACGTGAACAACTTCTGCTTTCAGGAGTAAAGAGTTTTATATCGTGAGTAAAAGGTGAAGGCGTGTGACTGAGAGAGTTGAGCTCATGAGGAAGATGAAGATCGTGTCTGGCTGTCGTATCGTCATCGTCACAGACGAGTTTCAGACTGTAAAGCAAACAGCAGGAGGTCCGTCATCACTGCTTCACTTTGTCTAATGAGACGTGAAAAGTTATGGAGGTGTGTGTGTGTGTGTGTGTGTGTGTGTGTGTGTGTGTGTGTGTGTGTGTGTGTGTGTTGGGGGTCGTCTTACACCCAGAAAAGAAACACTGCTGATGACAGACGCCATGTTGGAGCTGTGCAGCTGAAATACCATCACACCTTCTCAGTGATAGTGTCTGTGAACACACCTGTGTTTTCTGTCTACACACATGAATCTGTGTGTGTGTGTGTGTGTGTCTGTGTGTCTGTGTGTGTGTGTGTGTGTGTGTGTGTGTGTGTGTGTGTGTGTGTGAGGCAGGTCGGTGAATTCCTGTGTGTCAGCCGCAGTAAACGTCTCGCTCCGGCGGTGGTGTGGTGACACGACTCCGTCAACACGCCCGCCGGAGACTCCATTTCCCACAAAACACTGCTCAGAAGTGACTTCTCGGATAACGCGGTCGGTGTCAGGAGTTTAAGGCGTGATGACAGGCGGAGGGGCGTGATGGATGAGAGCGGCTGGTCGCTCTGACAGCGGCCGTGTGGACACGTAGGGACAGGTTTGTGTGGAGACAGAGACACAGAGAGAGAGAGACAGATTGTCCCGTGTGTTTAAACCTGATCATCTATCGATCTGATTGATTATCTGTTGGCAGTGAAGTGATGCTGTGATGTGGGATTCTTTAGGCCGATGTCGATTTGAAATTTAAACAATCTGATAATCAGATTATAATAATAACAGAAACATAAAGAAATGATTTTGATAAAGGACTGAGCTGAACTTTAAAGAGCCGCCATTTTTAATGAGGCAGTGAACTGACACAGTGACGGAGCGTGAACGCTGCTGCAGGAAATTAGACAATAAACATGGAATAAAACTGTGAAATAAGACGGATAAAATAGATCCTGCTTCATCCCTCCTTTCTACGGAAGAAAACATGGTTTAAATATTTCACACACTCACACACACACACACACACACACACATACACACACACACACCTGACTCAGCACGGCTCCTCACTGAGCCCAAAACAACCCTCATCAAGTAAAGCTGAACATACAGCCTGAAGCCAGACCTCCGTCACCTCCAACACCTCCTGCAGGGCACTTCCTCCTGCTGCTCCTCCTCCTCCTCCCTCTCTTTCATCTCTCTGTCCCCTTCACCTTTCTTCTTCTCCTCCTCCTCTTCCTTTCTTCCTTCTTGTCCCCTTAATGCCCCCCCCCCTCCTTCTCCTCTTCATCTCCTTATTCTCCCCTCGCTGTCCTCTCCACCCTTCCCCTCCTCTTCCTCCACATCCTCCTCCTCTTCTACCGCTCCTGGCCTTCCCTGTCTCCTCGCTCTCTTTCTCTTTCTTCCTTTGTTCCTATTTTTATCCATCCCTTTCTTATGCCCTCCACCATCCTCTCCTCCTTCTTCTCCTCTTCACTCTCCTCCTCCTCTTCCTCTCGACTTCATCTTATTCTTCCTCTTGCCCTCCTTTCCCCTTCCTGTCTTCATCCCTCTCTTTTCATTCCTATAATCATCTTCTCTTTCTTCTTCTCTTTTTGCCTCGAAACTCCCCAGCTTTCTCTCCCCTTCTCCTCCTCATCCCCTCCTCCCTCTCCCACTTCTTCTTCTTCTTCTCATCATCCACCCCCCCCACTCTTCATCCTCCTCTTTCCCCCGTCGCTCCTTTCTTCTTCTCCCAACAACAAACACAGTCTGCTTCAGATTCAACCACCCACCACACACACACACACACACACACACACACACCTGATGGTCCGGAGGTCGCAGTGGTCGAGGTCAGAGGTCACAACTCAAAGGCGTGTGATGCTGCTTTGATCAAACACACGAGTGTTTGTAAAGATGGAGATGATTTGAATCACGTCACTTCTCCATGTTTCTCTCATTATTTCAGTTTCAGCTGTTTCCCTCTTCTTCTTGTTGTTGTTGTTGTTGTTCTTCTTCTTCTTCTTCTTCTTCTATTTCTTCTTCTTCTTTTTCTTTTTCTCTCCAGTCTTTTCTTTCTTCTTCTCTGCCCTCATTCTCTCGCTCTCTCGCTCTCTCTCCTGCCGGATGCCTCGGGTGTATCCTAAGATGTGTGGGGGCCAAATGCAGGGTTGTGTGAGGCTACTGTGTGTGTGTGTGTGTGTGTGTGTGTGTGTGTGTGTGTGTGTGTGTGTGTGTGTGTGTGTGCCAGCTGGCGGTGTGTTCAGAGCTGGTGGAATGTTCCGCGGGGCTCCACAGCCTGCGACTGGGAGAGATAAGGCACCGGACACACACACACACACACACACACACAAAAGCAAACAGAAGATGCTGCCAAAGACAGCTCCAAGTACACACACACACACACACACACACACACACACACACACACACAGCTGATCTCTGCGACACACTCTCACACATCAGCTCGGATCAGTCACTCGTTCAGTAAACAGGCTGGAAAAAGAAACTATTTTTGCAAAAATGATTCTGGAGACAACGAAACCAAAGAGAGAGAGAGATTAGAAAGGAGATAAACAATCAATAATCAATACTGCTCGTTACTGCAACTCATGACAGCCTCATCCTGTTCCACTCGTTTGATCCTTATCGACATAAGATTCAAAAACAAAGTAAAAGTGAAAATAAGATGGAGACACAAAATTATCAAAAGATTCTTTGAGGTTTTGCTGCTTCTCAAATTTCAGGAACAATAGAAATGTAACATAATGTCAACACAAATCAATACTAGAGTCACCTCCTCGTGGTCGTATCCCTCCGCCTCTCAGACTAGTTCCAGGTCACTTCCTGTTTATCCAGAGTCAGAGAAAATATGAAGCAAATGTGTGAAATTCTTGAAAATTGTCTAAAAAGTGTTTGTCGTTTAGTCCAAATGAACATTTGTGCCAAATTCGAAGGGATTCCCTCAAGGCGTGACGGAGGTATCGCGTTCACGAGGCCTAAACTGTGATTTGTGAGGTCACCCGTGACCTTTGACCTTTGACCTTAAGCCACTAAAATATAATCGGTTCATCCTCGAGTCCGAGTGAATGTTTTCGCCAAGTTTGGAGAAGTTCCGTCGAGGCGTTACTGAGATATCGTGTCCGAGAGAATGAGACAGACGTACAGAAAACCTGAAAACAAGATGGCTGCCGCTCATGTTTATAACGGGCAGGAAAACCAGAGATGTTTACCTGCCTAAAGGTGTTTAAAGCAGCTGGTACTCACAGTTCAGATGCATCACACTGTGCTCACATGCTCATGGTTCTGTGGAGGCAACAGTGAAACATGATGTGTCGACTTTCACCTCGGAAACATGAAACTCAACCAAAATAAATCAATAAGTAATTAAAATTAAATGTCAACTCAATCTGACTGACAGATGAAGTGTTTAAGCTTCATCCACACTGATATGTTTTACTCTTAAAACTCATTTCTTTTGCAACGTTGATGTTTAGTTTTCAAGCGACTAAAACTGAGACCTTTGGAAATGATGACACGGACTCCCACAGAGTCTCCTGACTGGGTCTTAACATTCACGACGGCCAGTGAATGCAACACAGTGAATCACAAGCGTCACTGACCTTGTTGTGTTTGTTAGCAGCTGCTTCTTTTGCTGTTCCTCATTATCGATTCTGCTCATCGATCCAATTCGTAGTAGTCCTCGTCGACCGGCGGCGTAGAGCGTCAAACTCATGGCACGCCTGATATTTACCGCCGTGCTGCGTCTACAAATGTTTCCTGTTTGTGAAGCCACACCTCCTCCACTCCTTCGTTGTCGTTCAAGCTGACTGACGAAGTGGAAGACAGCGATCAGGGAATCGTTGAGCATAAAGGAAAATGATGTCGATGGATGGAACCAGTTGGAACCGGTTCTTGATTCCCATCGCTTTGATTTTTAAAAATGTCGTTTTAAAGTGAAAAGGTGTCAGTGTGGACGAAACCTAAGAGCCCAAACCAAACCCTGATCTCTTCGACTCCAACATCCAGCCCTGATTCCCTCTGTGCAGACGACGGCGTCACACTTTACAGACTAGAAAAAGAGACAGTGAACACATTCTCCAAATGGTATTCAGCAAAGTAATCAGTTTCAAAGCTGAATCAGATTACAGTGATGCAGAAGGTAAAAGGAAAAAAGACTTCCTGTCCGTCCGAGCAACGTTTCTTAATTAAAACTGACCAGATTTCTGTGAAGCTCCTGGGCGCCTTTATTTTTAAGTTTTCCAGACATGTACCATCAGCACGAGACTCGGGGTAGAGCCAGAAAATGACCTCATCTCATCTGGTCTGTGAACGCCTCAGGAACCCCCCCAGGGAAAACGTTGTTGTGGAAAGGAACCTCTGGACTAGCTTGCGCAGCCACAGCGTCGCGTCCCTGGAGAAGCAATGGAGCATCAACCTTTCCTCCATCTCTCAAAGAAATATAAAAGTCCAACGGAAATTAATTCAGTTCAGTTCAGTTCATTTTTACTTTCTCTGAACTGCTTGATTTCAGCTGCTCTGTGACCTTTAATCTGCCCCCCCCCCCCCCCGGTCAAAAAATAAGGACT
>NW_019174690.1:589422-593216 GCF_002260705.1 Seriola dumerili
CCCCCCCCCCCCCCAGGGCAAAAACGTCAGTTTGAGATACGTCTGATAATTGCAAGATATGTGGTCGTTTCATTGGCAGGTCGCCATGACACTCAATGAGCATATTCATGTTTCTGAGAAGATAAAAGCTTCTGATTTTAAAGCCTCCGTGACCTTTTACACCTCCCCCACCTCCATCGCCCACCTCCTCCTCCTCCTCCACCCTGAGGTCATAATTTCCTCTTGCACACAGGAAATCTGAATCTAGCAGACAGTTTGGCCTCAAATTCAGTGCTACATGCTACATGCTACATGCTACCCACTTGTGTTGGTTTATGAGAAACAACTTATTTTCATCATATTCTGTTTTATTTTGAAATATTATTTTCAAAAAAGAGCAAAGAAAGAAACAAAAACAAACGTCTGCGTCTCTGACCTGATGTAATTAAGACTAGTTCACAAAGCACACAGTCTTTAATGTGTGTGTGTGTGTGTGTGTGTGTGTGTGTGTGTGTGTGTGTGCGAGACACTCTGCTAACACCCAATTTGTCTCCATAAAACTCAAAGATCAGAAAAAAAAACTGCAGCCAAGATTTAAAAAGAAAACGTGGAAAAAGAAGAAGAAATGCAGATTTGGTGCTAATCATCAGCAGGACAGGAAGCGTCGCCGTGGCACCGCTAACGACTTCCTGCTTCACTAATTGGAAAATAAACGAGTGGAGGGAGAGGAGACTCCGTTAGACCAGAATCAAAAGATGCTGCACACATCTGTCCTTCTTTCATCCCTCCATCTTTCTTACTTTTTCATCTTTCTTTCCCTCCATCTTTCTTCCATTCTCTTCTTTTATTTCTTCCATTTCTCCATCCTCCCATCCCTCCATCTGCTCCTCCATCAATCATCCCTCTCCTCTCCCGTCTCCTCATCCATCTTTCCTAACTTTCCCTCCATCCCTCGTTCATTTTTACCCTCTGTCACGTTTATTCTTCCATCTCTCCATCCATCTTTCCCTTTCTTCCTCCTCCCTCCGTCCTGTCCTCTGTCTCCCCTCACGTCCCTTCATCCTCCTCCTCCTCCTCCTCCTCCTCCTCCATGCTAACAGGATTAGCTCTGAGTCTTAACGAAGACGAGGAAATAATTAGTCCTGTGATAACATCTGCACAGCTCGTTAGAGGGACACGAGTCCTGCCTGTCTCCTCCTGCTCTGTCTGTCTTCTCCTCCCCCCGTCCTCCCTCTGTCCTCCCCCCGTCCTCCCTCTGACCTCCCCCCGTCCTCCCTCTGTCCTCCCTCTGACCTCCCCCGTCCTCCCTCTGACCTCCCCCCGTCCTCCCTCTGTCCTCCCTCTGACCTCCCCCGTCCTCCCTCTGACCTCCCCCCGTCCTCCCTCTGTCCTCCCTCTGACCTCCCCCGTCCTCCCTCTGACCTCCCCCCGTCCTCCCTCTGTCCTCCCTCTGACCTCCCCCGTCCTCCCTCTGACCTCCCCCCGTCCTCCCTCTGTCCTCCCTCTGACCTCCCCCGTCCTCCCTCTGACCTCCCCCCGTCCTCCCTCTGTCCTCCCTCTGACCTCCCCCGTCCTCCCTCTGACCTCCCCCCGTCCTCCCTCTGTCCTCCCTCTGACCTCCCCCGTCCTCCCTCTGACCTCCCCCCGTCCTCCCTCTGTCCTCCCTCTGACCTCCCCCGTCCTCCCTCTGACCTCCCCCCGTCCTCCCTCTGTCCTCCCTCTGACCTCCCCCGTCCTCCCTCTGACCTCCCCCCGTCCTCCCTCTGTCCTCCCTCTGACCTCCCCCGTCCTCCCTCTGACCTCCCCCCGTCCTCCCTCTGTCCTCCCTCTGACCTCCCCCGTCCTCCCTCTGACCTCCCCCCGTCCTCCCTCTGTCCTCCCTCTGACCTCCCCCCGTCCTCCCTCTGTCCTTCCTTCCTTCCTTCCTTCCCTCCTTCCTCCCAGCGTCGCTGGTTGTAAATCTGTGTTTAGTGGCTGAGTGAATGTTTTGGTGTCACAGTGAAACATGGAGACGTCTGAAAGGATCAGGATCTGTTCAGACCGTTGTGTCGAACATCTGTCCAGCTGCTGATTATAAAACTAATATCTTCATGAGAGACGGAGACGATGTGTCAAACGACTTTGGACATTACGGCTGCGTTTCATCAGCCTCCGCCCCCGTTATCACTTTAACGGATCAAAATGCAAATATGAAAACAGGGCTGTTAAACAAAGTGGCCTCTCCCTCGTCAGTGTGGGCAGGAGACGCCGCCTCATTTCATGTGCAAATGAGTCTCTAATTACAGAGAGGTTCAGACTGAGACTTCGCTGGAGTGTTTAAGAATTATTAAAACCTTCACTCCGTTTCATTTCTGCCGATCAGACCTCGTGTTAGTCTGTTAGCATGCACTATGTGTGTGTGTGTTCTCTATTTGACTATTTATATCTGTGTTTCTTCAGTGTGTCTCTCACACACACACTCACACACTCATGCCCTCCTCTGAACCCTCCCATAATTGCTGTCAATCAAACCCTCCAAAGCTACAAACAAACACAAAGGCTGCGCTCCCGCTCGCCTCCGAGGACCCACAACACCCCGACAAACGCCCGAGCACACCCACAGATCCGGCGGAGCGGCGACACCTCGGCCCTCCGAGAGACAAAAGCTGCGACACGCCAAGGGGAAGGCGCCTGTCAGAGCCGCTGAATGGGCTCATTGTCCCACTCTTTAGCCCTCGTTTTCAGCTTAATTGGCCCCTTCAGCGGCGAGGTGGAGGATCCCTCTCTGCAGACGAGGGCCCTGGCGAAAGACAAAGCAGCGGAGAGGTGGAGGGGTTCATGTTTACTGCGCACAGACATGGTGGGTTCATGTTGAGGGGCTGAGAGGTTGGAGACAAACTGTGGACGCACAGTGAATGAGTGTTTGTGTGTGTGTGTGTATGTGTGTGTGTGAACTTTGTCTTTACAAAGAGCAAAATAGTGTGTGTGCATGCGTGAAAGAGTGTTTTAAAGATGCAGTGCGTGTGTGTGTGTGTGTGTTGATAAGACGAAGCATTAAGGTTGTAGATGTAATTAAGTTCTCGTGGATTTGAGTTAAAATGAAAAACAAATAGCAGAAATGACTTAAAGGGGCTGCGTGTAAGTGTAAGAAACAAGGAAATGCACTCTTTGGTCCCCTCCTCCCCCCTCCCCGTCTCCTGTGTCACAGTCGGTCGCTATCAGGCATTTTGGGGCAAAAAAACTCATTACATTTTAACATTTCTTCTCTGTGTGCCTGTCATTCAGGGTGCACACTGTCCAATCACAACCCACACATTGCTTGAACGTTGGCTTGAATAGATCTAACCTCAGTTTAGGGCAGTTAGCAGCATGTTGCCAAGCCTGTGTGGATTTTCGACTCAGGTTTACCTCGCTGTCTGATTATGTAACTGGTCGATTGTTTTCTGTAGTTACTGGTTGACTGACAACAGCAATTTCTCACCCAGTCTGCCCAGTCAGAGACACTGGGAGGATGTGGTGGCGGCGGGAGTAGAGGGCGAGGGCGCAGCAGCATCAACAGCTGAGCTTGAAGTTTATAGTTGACTACACTTTTTACATCTTCATCCTCTCTCCTATTACGAGACAGGCTGTGGCTAGCTGGTTAGCATGCTAACTTCAGTAGATATCTCTGCAACACAACACACAGACGTTTTTGACACAACATCAAAACTGTTATTTCTTCACACTCTGTTGATAATCTTAGTTAATTGATGGACATGCAGTGCTGCAACCAATATTTATTGTCATTATTGATAAATCTGTAGATTATTTTTTGATCAATTGACTCATTTTTTTTT
>NW_019174690.1:593241-623034 GCF_002260705.1 Seriola dumerili
AATTAAATATATTTTCGTGCAGATATTTTTATGTCGAGACGATTGATTCTCATTCATACTTTAATTTAACAAATCTTTCCCAAAATAAAAGCCTGAATTAATAATTGTATTTGTTATTCTTACTTCTTCCCTGAGGTTCTCTGAAAGGTCCTCCCTCACTTTATTTCTCACTTCTATTTTAGCATGTTGCTCTTTTTTGTTATAATATTGACATCTCTGGATATAGAGATTTAAATTTTAAATTTACTGTAAAAAAATAAAATAAAATCTTCTACTTCTGACCAAAAGCCCCAAGAAATGCAATTTCATGTCTTCATATGTATAAATATAATAAACTATAAATATCTTGAATCATTGTGCGTAAACATCAAAGATGATGCAAGTTATTGCTTTAAAACTCACAATGTTTTTTACCAAACTAAACATAAAAATTTGCTTGACAGTATGATGCTGACCCTGGAGAGAGACTGAACTTCCTGTAAAGAACGACTCCATATGTCGCCCGTGAAGCAGCTTATTACATATATATATTTACAGTTTATTATCATGACAGGCAAGGAAGTCAGGCGACGCCGTGTGAAAATGTTCGAGGTGGTTGGAGTGGATGATTGTGTCCAAAAACATTTTTTTTTTTTTTTTTATCCTTTGACCATGACCGCTCTCCACCTTAACCGTGCATTTTAGTATTCGTTAACCATGACTACGAAGGTCCAGTACACCTGCCTCTCCTCCGAGGGAAAGACAAACGAGCTCTGTGTGTTGTTTAAGTTTTAAGACGTGTTGCTTGAAGAAAATACAGGTGTTATCTAAAGTAAATGAAATGTTTTTTTTTTTAATGAGGTTTCTGGAGCTGAACATAATAAAATAATAATAATTATAAAATAACAGTAATTAAAGTTTAGGTTACGTTAACAAACGTTCCAATAGATCTGAATCTCAGAGCAGTTTAGGTGGGAACTGCATCGATTACACAGCCTGAACAATTAAGCTATTATTGTGTGTGTGTGTGTGTGTGGTGTGTGTGTTGTGTGTGTGTTGTTAGAGAGTGTGTGTTCATGTTTAAAAAGAGTTGAGAAGACACAATTGAGGCGTATTGAAGACACTGAGGGCGTGACAAACATAGTGTTTGTGCCCTCTGTCATGTCAACAAACACACACACACACACACACACAACCACACACACACACACACACACACTCCCGCCCATCAGAACAAGCTCTGCCTGCTGCGACCCCAGGCCTCTCCCGCTCTGTCACCTCTTTCGTTTCCCACCTCGGAGGCCCGCCCCTCTCAGATGTGATTGACAGGTAGGGTTTAAAGGACAGAGCTGTTGACTGAAAACACTGATGGAGGCGGAGGAGGAGGGGCAAGAGCGGGGCAATGAGACAAGCTGCCACACTGAGACACAAACTGAATCTTAATCTGAAGCAGGAGGGAGAGACGGACACACTCTTCTTCTGTGTTTTTCTGAAGTGTTGATCCATCAGAAGATATAAAACCATCTCAGTAGTTTCACTTCCTCTCTCAGGCTTCTCTCTCACTCTGACTGCTTTGTTGTGACATCAACAAAGTTGCAGAAGTCCTGACGGCTGGTTTTAAGGCTCAGTTTCTGAATACAGGCTGTGTGGCATTTCTCTGTGGACTGAGGCTTTGATATTTCACAGTAAATTAATATAGAACCTAGACCTGATCTTATAATCACACTACACATGGACAGAGACCTTTACACTGGAGGAGCTTTAAGACATCAGCATTATAAAGTTATAATTCACTTTATATATTTAAGTAATTCACTGTTTTCATTCGTATGAGCAGTAAAAGAGAAGAAGAAAGAAAAAGAAAGAAAGAAAAAAGAAGAAAGAAAGAAAAAGAAAGAAAGAAAAGACGAACGAACGTTTTTCGGAGCTAAAAAACACACTTCCTGTTACTGGATTTCACCTTCCTGACACAAGTTTCATAGTGATCATATCTCACACATGTAAAGGGAGAAGCACATAAGACGTCACATCCGTGTCTCAACAACGGGTTGAAGGAAAACTAAAGCTACTTCACTGTCTGAGACGAGGAGTGTTTCAGGAGCGACACTGTTCATCAACCTGCTGTGATTCACATCATCTGCCCCAGAAAAGCAGCAGTTGATCATATTTCACATCACTTACACTGATGTCAGTGTTGTGTGTGTGTGTTGTGTGTGTGTGTGTGTGTGGTGTGTGAATGTAAATTCCCAGACAGGCTGTTGTATTACATGTTTGTATTTAGCGAACACGACCAACATCATTGGTACATCGGATTCGTTACTTAATATCACGTCACAGGCCTGCCGTGCCCGTCTCGTTCAATAAATCTGTTCTGTCAGAACGTTAATCGCTGCTCATATTGGACACCACACACAACACACACAGAGCACACGCGCACACCGCACACTCGACCACACACAGGCACACACACACGACACACACACACACACACACACAGACCACAACACACGCTCCACACATGCAACACACACACAGCAGGCGAGTGCGGGCAGCATGGCTTGGACACACAAGAACTACACACACACAGTGCGTTTATGTCTGCATGGAGTATGAACCACAGCCTGGTGTTACAGACTGGCATCAGTGACAGGAGACTCCGCTGTTCGACGATCATCTCGGCTTGTTGGGAGCAGGATGTTGTCATGCTGTCTGGCTAGAAACCTTTGGTTGGTGAACGAGACACATGACAGACTGTCTCGTTCGTGCTTGGTGGTCCGGCACAATAGAGGTGAGTTCGAAGTCAATGCCAGCCCCCACGTCCACCCCTCGCTCCCCCACCAGCCCCGGATTACCAACATCAGACATGTGGTTATGTACGACCGCTCATCTGGGTCATCAAACCTATTCAGATTAACAGTTTAATGAAAGTGAACGATCGGGTTTCATTTTTCGCGTGATTTAACACACAACCAGTCCGTCAGTGACGGACGACACGACTCAGACCTCATTCATCATTGTTTCCTGCAGGGTTCAGACCGACCTTGTTCTGTCTGGAAATTTTAAAGACCAGGAGAGCAGCTTCAGTGTTGTACACAAGGTTTCAGAGACATGACACCTGTCCAACAGCAGATGGACGTGAACACGAGTCTCCTGTCAGAGAGTGTAACAGGCTGTGGTTCAATCCAGCAGATAAACACTGTGTGTGTGTGTGTGTGTGTGTGTGTGTNCGGTCTGAACCTGCAGGAACATGATGATGAGGTCTGCGTCGTGTCGTCGTCACTGACGACTGTTTGTGTTAATCACCAAAATGAAACCGATCATCACTTTCATTAAACTGTTAATCTGATAGTTTGATGACCAGATGAGCGTCGTACATAACCACATGTCTGAGTTGGTAATCCGGGGGTGGTGGGGGGGAGGGGGGTGGGGGTGGGGGGCTGGGTGTTCGAATCCCTGTGTGAGCCCAGGAGAGGCAGCCTTCAGTGTTGTACAACAAGGTTTCAGAGAACATTGAGAAACATCCCTGTCCAACAGCGAGATGGACGTGAACACGAGTCCTCCTGTCAGAGAGTGTAACAGGCTGTGGTTCAATTCAGCAGATAAAACACTGTGTGTGTTAGTGTGTGTGTTGTGTGTGTGTGTGTGTGTGTGTGTGTGTGGCTGTGTGTGTGTGTGTGTGTGTGTGTTGTGTGTGTGTGCGTGTGCGTGTGTGCGTGTGTGTGTGTTGTGTGTGTGTGTGGTCCATATGAGCAGGATTACATGTACAGGACCAGATTATTGAAGAGAGCAGCAGCTGTGAGTGAATTAGTAACGAATCCGATGTACATGATGTGTGTGTTCGGTAAATACAACATGTAATACAACAGCCTGTCTGGGAATTTACATTCACACACACACACACACACACACACACACTGACATCAGTGTGAGTGGATGTGAATATGATCAAACTGCTGCTTTTCTGGGGCAGATGATGTGAATCACAGCAGGTTGATGAACAGTGTCGCTCCTGAACACTCCTCGTCTCAGACAGTGAAGTAGCTTTAGTTTCCTTCAACCCGTTGAGACCGGATGTGACGTCTATGTGCTTCTCCCTTTACATGTGTGAGATATGATCACTATGAAACTTGTGTCAGGAAGGTGAAATCCAGTAACAGGAAGTGTGTTTTTTAGCTCCGAAAAACGTTCGTTCGTCTTTTCTTTCTTTCTTTTTCTTTCTTTCTTTCTTTTTCTTTCTTTCTTTCTTTCTTTCTTTCTTTCTTTCTTTTACTGCTCATACGAATGAAAAACAGTGAATTTACTTAAATATATAAAGTGAATTATAACTTTATAATGCTGATGTCTTAAAGCTCCTCCAGTGTAAAGGTCTCTGTCCATGTGTAGTGTGATTATAGATCAGGTCTAGGTTCTATATTAATACTGTGAAAGTATCAAAGCCTCAGTCCACAGAGAAATGCACACAGCCTGTATTCAGAAACTGAGCCTTAAAACCAGCCGTCAGGACTTCTGGAACTTTGTGATGTCACAACAAAGCAGTCAGAGTGAGAGAGAAGCCTGAGAGAGGAGATGTGAAACTACTGAGATGGTTTTTATATCTTCTGATGGATCAACACTTCAGATAAAACACAGAAGAAGAGTGTGTCCGTCTCTCCCTCTCTCAGATTAAGATTCAGTTTGTGTCTCAGTGTGGCAGCTTGTCTCATTGCCCCGCTCTGCCCCCTCCTCCCTCCGCCTCCATCAGTGTTTTCAGTCAACAGCTCTGTCCTTTAACCCTACCTGTCAATCACATCTGAGAGGGGGCGGGGCCTCCGAGGTGGGAAACGAAAGAGGTGACAGAGCGGGAGAGGCCTGGGGTCGCAGCAGGCAGAGCTTGTTCTGATGGCGGGAGGTGTGTGTGTGTGTGTGTGTGTGTGTGTGTGTGTGTGTGTCTTTGTTGACATGACAGAGGGCACAAACACTATGTTTGTCACGCCCTCAGTGTCTTCAATACGCCTCATTGTGTCTCTCACTCTTTTAAACATGAACACACACTCTCTAACACACACACACACACACACACACACACACACACACACACAATAATAGCTTAATTGTTCAGGCTGTGTAATCGATGCAGTTCCCACCTAAACTGCTCTGAGATTCAGATCTATTGGAACGTTTGTTAACGTAACCTAAACTTTAATTACTGTTATTTTTATAATTATTATTATTTTATTATGTTCAGCTCCAGAAACCTAATTAAAAAAAAACATTTCATTTACTTTAGATAACACCTGTATTTTCTTCAAGCAACACGTCTTAAACTTAAACAACACAGAGCTCGTTTGTCTTTCCCTCGGAGGAGAGGCAGGTGTACTGGACCTTCGTAGTCATGGTTACGATACTAAATGCACGGTTAAGGTGGAGAGCGGTCATGGTCAAAGGATAAAAAAAAAAAAAAAATGTTTTTGGACACAATCATCCACTCCAACCACCTCTGAACATTTCACACGGCGTCGCCTGACTTCCTGCTGTCATGATAATAAACTGTAAATATATGATATGTAATAAGCTGCTTCACGGGCGACATATGGAGTCGTTCTTTACAGGAAGTCAGTCTCTCTCCAGGGTCAGCATCATACTGTCAAGCAAATTTTTATGTTTAGTTTGGTAAAAACATTGTGAGTTTTAAAGCAATAACTTGCATCATCTTTGATGTTTACGCACAATGATTCAAGATATTTATAGTTTATTATATTTATACATATGAAGACATGAAATTGCATTTCTTGGGGCTTTGGTCAGAAGTAGAAGATTTTATTTTATTTTTTTACAGTAAATTTAAAATTTAAATCTCTATATCCAAAGAATGTCAATATATAACAAAAAGAGCAACACGCTAAAATAAAGTGAGAAATAAAGTGAGGGAGACCTTTCAGAGAACCTCAGGAAGAAGTAAGAATAAAATAAATTAATTAATCAGGCTTTTATTTTGGAAGATTTGTTAAATTAAAGTATGAAATCATCGTCCTCAGACAATAAAATATCTGCAGAAAATATATTTAATTTATATAAATATATATAAATATCAGTGAACAGTGTTTGTCACTTTTTATCAGCTGTTCATCAAACAAAACTTTATCATCCACTCGAACTGAAAAGAGAAACAAAAGTGACGATGATGCTTCAAAATATTATATTATATATATGTACTGTTATACTATGATACTATGGTAGACACGTGAAGTGACTTTGTGCTGATGTGACCTCAGGAATTGAACCCTCACCCCCAGCCTTTCCTCTGTAATCTCTTCATATCACCTCCCTGTGTGACGCCGTTTGGCTTTTGGCCCTTCACTGGTTGATTGACACGTAGAGGGCGGGGCTTCAGCTGCCCTCTGACCTATAGCAGAGCTCAGTGCGCGTCAGGAGGGATGAGTGACAGCCATCAGAGCAGCGGCTTGAAATCTGTTTCTCTCTGTAACTTTTACTCTCGTCAGAGTCTCGACTTTAAAATGTAGACTTTATGTTTCCATCAGTTCATTTTAAACTGAAGCTGCTGGAGAAAAAAAAGCTCGTTAAGAATTCATCAGGCCTGATTGTGTTTTTACTGTCGGCTCATGTTGCTGTCGTTTCAACAAAGTGCAGACAACAAACACTTTCAATCCCTTTAATCCAGAGGGAAGAGTGAA
Source organism: Seriola dumerili (assembly GCF_002260705.1). Classification (NCBI taxonomy): domain Eukaryota; kingdom Metazoa; phylum Chordata; class Actinopteri; order Carangiformes; family Carangidae; genus Seriola; species Seriola dumerili. The sequence goes on from NW_019174690.1 coordinate 599,892, forward strand.
ACTCCAAACAATGGAGGTAAAATTAGTTTTATATAGATATATTATATAACTTTATATATGTAAATATATAGATATAGATGTGTGTGTGTGTGTGTGTGTGTGTGTCATTATATATAATGTAAATATATATCAGCATCATAAGCACACAGCAAACAATATTTACCTGATACCAACAGAGTAGAAGAGAGTGTGTAACTTTTATAATCTGGTGAATAATTATTACTGACAACAAGTGTGTCCTTCATCAGACACATATGTTTGTTTTACAATGAAGAATAAATGTGTGACAGCCTTTACAGTCAACACCAGGTCAAAATTATCATATTTAAAAAAGAAGCAATATTTATTTATTAATATTTAAGTAAACTCACAGGAGATGTGAAACAACAGTTATGTATTATGATGTTTTATATCAGTTTGATTTGTTGGTTTATTTTGTCATTTATTTGTTTACACCATCACAAGTAGTTCCAGCTGGACCGGTTACTGTACTGTTGCTAGGCAACACATAAACATTGTCCTGACCTGCACAGTGCACACTAGCTTGCTACTGTGTCTCCTCGTTCCCTCAGGTGTTCCTGAAGTGTCCACCGTCTCCCATCATCCTCTCCTGACAACCTCATTTAGTTCATGTTATTTCTGCAAATATTTTCATCTTTGTTTGTTACAATCTCAGATCGATAACGACGTTAATGTGACGCTGATTAACGGTTAATAGAACAGCTGTGAAGAGGAGTGATACATAAATATATATATATATATATATATATATATATTACTTGAATGAAAACAAAGGATCAATTACATAAAATGCTGCCTATATAACTTGACCCGAGCGTTTCCACTTCATTATTGCTTCTTAATAAAAGTATTAATATCAGCGTGTATCAGAGAACATATTCACAGATACCATATATCTGTGATAGGCCCATAAACCAGTCGAGCTGTAGTCGAAAGTCCCAGTGCTGTTATTCTCTATATCAGCACTCATGGAATGACTCTCGTCCAATCAGATTGCTTGGTCGGAGCTAACTGTTGTATAAATATATGTATGAATATATATAGATGTATATATATGTATACCATACCAGCTGCTGTTCTCAGGAAACTTCAACCCAGATTCTCTGCTCCACTTCCTGTTTCCCTCGTTCATAATTTAGATGAAACAATGTTGGAAGCGTCTGTTTCTGTTTCTGCCTCCGTCACCGTCTCCACTCTGACAAAGCTCCACACGTATGTTCACTTCTTTTTAATTGCGTTTCCCTGACAACCCTGTGTTCAGGCCTGTTTCACTTTGCTGTGATCCCCCTCTGGGTGTTAATAAACACTCACGCACACACACACACACACACACATGCACACACACACACACACACACACACACACACACACACACACACACACACACACACTCTCTTCCCTGGCAGTTTAATTAAATCCATTAAAAGCCTTGTAGGCGCCGGGCGGCTGGGATCAATCCTCACCTGAATGGCTGCTGACTAATTGTTCTGTTAACGGAGGGTTAACGGACAGATCAAAGGCTCCGGCGGTGTAATTAGCAGAAGGGAGAGAGAGACGGAGAGAGCGAATTAATGAGAAACAAAGGATGCTGGGAGATTTCTCGCTGGAATGTTAAATTAGAAGAAAGACAGATTTTGTTACGGGCTGTAAAGACGACTTAAGACTACATATCCCATCATCCCTGTTGCTTCCTGCCCCCAACCCACCCCCCAACTCCTACCTGAAGGGGAGACACATGTTGAAGTGAAATAGGAGAGGAGACAAGGAGAGAGGAGGGGAGAGATGGAGGAAACAAGGAGAGGAGAGAACAGGAAAGGAAACAAGAGAGGAGAAGAGGAGAGGAAACAAGGAGAGGAGAGAGGAAACAAGGAGAGGGGTGAAGAGGAGAGGAGACAAGGAGAAGAGGAGAAGAGAGAAGGAGAGAGAAGAGGAGAGGAGAGAAAGAAGTGAATATGATGAAGTGAGGAGGAGCAAGAGAGGGAAGAAGGTAAAGGCGGGAAAATGAAGGAGGAGGAAGGAGAAGAGGATGATGGAGAACAAGGAGGAGGAAAGATGGAGAGAAGAGGAGGTGAAAGAGGGAGGAGTGAAAAAAAGAGTGAAGAAGAACCAGAATATAAAGAAGCAGAACAAAGAAAGTGTGTGTGTGTGTGTGTGTGTGTGTGTGTGTGTGTGTGTGTGTGTGTGTGTGTGTGTGTGTGTGTTTTATACATCACAGCCTTAGGGTTGCTGCAACTTTTAGCGCCGATGTCCATCCGGCCTCGATTACAGCAGAGCCCGGCAGGCTTGCATCACACACACACACACACACACACACACACACACGGCCTGCAGCCTCTTCCTGTGTGTGTGTGTGTGTGGTTTGCCTGCCGGCACTCCTCTCTGATCGGAGGAGGTTTTACAACATTTAGCGTTTCACCTCCTCCTCTCACGTTCTTCTCCTCCTCCTCATCCTCCTCTTTTTTATCTGCCATCTTCTCCTCCTCCTCCTCATCCTCCTCCTCCATCTTCTTCTCCTCTTCAGGTCTCATTCTGTCACTTCCTGTCTTCATCTTCTGCTCCATCTTTTCTCTCCTCCTCTCCTCCTCAACATGCCATCTCTCATTCTCATCTCCTCTCCTCTGCCTTCTTTTTCTTCTTCTCTTCATCATTCTTTGTCCTCCCTTCATCCCCCTCTTTTTCTTTCCTCTCCTCCTCTCATTTCCCCTCTTCTCTCTTCACCCCCCTCTTCTTTCTCTCTTCACTTCATCACATCTCTCTCTCTCTTTCCTGCTTCTCCTGTTTTCTCTTCTCTTTTTTTTCTGCCTTTCATCTCCTCTTTTTTCTTTTTTACTTTTGTACTCATTCCCATTCCTTTCATATTTTCCTCTCCTTGCCTCCTTGTCTCCTTACTTTCCTCCTCTTCATCCTCTCATCTATTTGGCCTCCTCCTCTTCCTCCTCCTCCTCCCTCTCTTCCTTTTCCTCCGTCATAGTTGGATCTTTTTCATCACGTTACATCTGTGATTCTTCTTCTCTGGTGATCTGTAGATCATGTGGATGTTTCCTGATCTGACCGTGGAGCTGTAAATCGTGAGAAGAAGACCCCCCCCCCCCCCCCCCCCCCCCCCCCTCTATNCTGCTCCTCTCTGACAGACTCGACTCTCCTCTGTGGGATTTTGAGTTTCTTATTAAGCGACACTCCTCGGGACCTTCAGGCTTCATTATGGACGAGCGGCGTCTCCTCTGAGCTCGGCTCCATTAGATGATCCTCCGTCTGTCATCGGAGTCGCTCTGTCTCTTCCTCTGGGCTCTCTCCGTCTCCTCTGTCACATCCTGGTGTTATCTTTATCACTCTGTCTGATCCCGCTCTCTCTCTCTCTCTCCATTTGTCCTCCTCCCCGGCGGTTTTCTGTCTCCGTCTATCCCTCCTTCTGATGCACTCGTCTCTCATATTGCAGCAGCTGCTCTTCTCTTCTTCTCTCCATCATTTAATTAACCAGGACCGACTCCAGCCCTCTTGGGGTCCTAAAAGTAGAACCCCCCCCCTCCTCCCAAATCATCCCCACTGCTTAAAATCAACTTAGCAGTGAAACCTTTTTTAGAAATGACTTTTAAATCACTGCAGAGATGGAGAAGCTGATGTTTGAATCAGCATTTACATAACTTACAGTAGAAGATGTGATTCATCTGGAGGGAAATATTATGGCTGACTTTTTTTTTTTTTTTTTTGCTACTTAACAAAACTTCTCTGCAGCAGCGAGGAAACCAAAATCTTCTTAAAGTTCCTCCAGACATGTTTTAAACTCTGTAAAAATCCTCTGCTGTAATTCACATTTAGTTTAACATGATTTTCACACATAAAAAATTGGTTCTGAAGCTCATCTGCTCTTACTTCCTGGATCAGGCCTTGAGCAACGCCCACCACCTGCTGGCTCCAAGTGGACAGGTGAAGAGCAGAGAGTATGAAGATGGTGAGAGGAGGAAACATCAGAGAGACTCAGCCACGTGTTTGAGCCTCAGTCAGACCCAGACTCAGAGGAGGAGTCTGTTGAGACCAGAACCAGAGACTAGCAGACGGATCAGAACCGTTAGCGTAGTTAGCATCTTTTCAGAATGGTTAGCATAGTTAGCATCTCCTCTGGATGGTAAGTGTGGTTAGCATCTTTCATTTGTTTACATTAGCTTGTAAACGGCAGTGGCTGACACAGTGTTAGTGGCTGTGCTAATGCTCTATTGGAAATCAATTGTTTAACCTTGTGAACGTCCATATGATGTTTTTATATAATACAGACATATGAACTGCAGTGAACCTTGTCAGTACAGAGAGAGAGTGGTAGCATTAGCACCACCGCTAACACTGTGTCAACCACTGCCAGTTACAAGCTAACAAACAACAGAAACAGATAAAAGATGCTAACTATGCTAACGGTTCTGACTCCTTCAATCATGTGACACCACTCATTGATCAAAGCAGAGTTTAAAACAACTTTAAAAACCAGAGACTGTGGATAAAAACCAAATGAAAATACGATAAACTTTATTGATTACCACAGGAAAACAGAGATGACACAGCATCAAAAGAAAGTAAAATAAAAGATACAGGAAGTAACTCAGTAAGAACAACAAACCTGAAGAGCAGCTACTACAACATATGACATGGTAAATAAAAATAAAATGTCTATTAAAACACAAATAATCTCAATAAAAAGATTGAGAAACAAATAGAAAATAGTTGTGTGAGTGTTCAGAAGGTTTCTGCTGCTTCTCTGCATCAGAGTCCGGAAGTTGACCCCGACGTTTCGTCCTCGGTCTCCTGAGGCTCCGAGTGTCGTTACACACATCGGCAGCCGGTCGAGTTCAGACGCAGGTTTTTGAGTCTCTGGATTCAGGAGCTGAATCCACAGAGGAGGAAGTCTCCTGCACACAGACTGAAATATAGATGATCCATCTGAGTGTTCAGAGGATCCTCTCACCGAGAGAAACCCGGTCAGAGCAAAGAGCTTCACAGACCGCGGTGAAGAGTGTGGCCAAAAGTAAACGAACACAGAAATGACATAAAGACGCAGCACACAAAACATTAAACACAGACCAAACTTAACACACTAAGTCACACTAAACCAGATAACATTACAAAATCAATCTGAAAACCTAAATAAAATATTAAAGAACTAAATAAGAAACTAAGAAAAAACAAAGGCAAAATAAATCAAATCCTGCATTACGTAAAAAAAGTTTTCTCGACACAATCGCAACCAGCCCTCTACTTCAATAAACCTGTCCCGTTTTTGTGACAAATCCTTTCAAAGTAAAGTAACGCTAAATAAACGGTTAAATTGATCAATATTCATAATATTATTCCACATCTGCTGCTTTAAAAAATATTTTTCCTGATCTAAATAATCAAATTTATAATACAATTATACGGACAGTGTAGTTTCCTAGTGAAGCAGATGAGCTTGTGTGTGGAAGTAATTGTGTATTTTATGACTGAAGTGTGAAACTTTCTCCAGTGTTTCTATAAACCAGGAAGTTTATTCTCTTTGTGTAAAATAGTGTAAAAACGCGTGGAGCTTTAATTCTTTGACTTGGAGCTTTCCCTTGTGCTGTGTGTCTGTCCTGAGAGTGAGTAAATATGAGAGAGCACACACACACACACACACACACACTGTGATGTGTGCCATCAGTGGAGATGAGTCAGGCGTTAACATTTCCTTGACTGTCTCTTTGATGTGAGTCATTTTCTCTCTGCTGTTGAGTCCAACAGGAGCAGAGAGAAAGATCAACTGAGACATAATGAGAACACTGTTTGTCAAGTGGAAAAACCTCATATCTCCAACTTTGGTCATTTTCAGGCTTTTCACTTCAGTTTAAGAGCGGGACGAGAAACCGCTCAAAGTCGAATTTAAAGCTCCATATTTTACACTTTGAAGTCTTGATCCATAATTATATATATTTGTGGTAAAACACTCAGAGAAACCAAATCCTGCAAGGTTTGGATGGTGGGTCCAGGTGGGCGGGGCTTGGTGACTGCTTTGTTGTGACATCACAAAGTTCCAGAAGTCCTGACGGCTGGTTTTAAGGCTCAGTTTCTGAATACAGGCTGTGTGCATTTCTCTGTGGACTGAGGCTTTGATACTTTCACAGTATTAATATAGAACTTAGACCTGATCTATAATCACACTACACATGGACAGAGACCTTTACACTGGTTTTATGAATCTGAAAACAATAATTTACATTTACAGATCCTTTAAATCTGGTCATTAAAGAATTGTGACCAGGATATAGACATTTTAAAGTGTCAAAATCAACTGATAAGAGCTCATTAAAGTTGATATTTTGTAGGTAGCTCATCTTTTTTAAGATGAAATTTAGTTTTCAGTAATTTATTAGTATTTATAAAAAATATTATTATTAGTTTTTGAGTCGAATGTGACACCTGAGTTCATTGACACCCTTTTATTTTCAACTACATACAGCAGACTGATCAGTGCTTTAGAATTAAATAAAACAAAATATTGTCTAATGTTAGAAAAGTTAGATCAGGAAATATGTGAACACAGTCAGTACTACAAGTCCCACCAAACATTTAATGCCAATTTCTACCTCTACTTTCTGATATTGAGGATCAATATGCAGCTCTACTGATCAGCTGTTTTATTATGCGGAAAAAGGATTTATTTCAGTTGCTGCAGAATTTCTACCATGAGCAGTAATGTATGTGACCAAGAAAAATCGTTTCCTGTTTGATTGAAGGATTTAACTCGAAGACGTGTTGCCTTTGGTTTTTACATGTTATAATGCGACGTGTTGGATCAAGCTGAGTCAGAACACAAATAGAAATTCTCACACAAAGTGGAAACAGATAAACAGAAGGGTCTATCAGGGTTCAGGAGGTCGAGGACCCTCAGAGAGCCCCTCAGGACTCCTTCAGGTCCCTGAACCTCTCTTTGAACACCCCAGATTGACCCGGAGGTCCTCCCTCCTGTCTGCCCGCTGACCCCCTCGCTGAAATGTGGCGGGCGAGGGTGAGGACGATGACGACGGCGGTGCTGCGTGGGTCGCTTGTAGTAGCGATGCGTCGTCATGGAGACGGGATGGGAGGCAGATTGAAGATGACAGAGACTGTGATGAGAGTGAAGAGAGAACAGAGTTCGCTTCCTCCTGGGACTGTGTGTGTGTGTGTGTGTGTGTGTGTGTGTGTGTGTGTGTGTGTGTGCTGCAGGCTGCTGCGCCTCGACAGATGCTCTCATTAGTCAGACAGGCCGGCCGCTCTGTGAGCCTCATCCACCAGCTCGCTTCAACACAATTAACCCGACCTGCCTCATCTCCCTTAACTCCACAGGAAAACATTAACTCCACTAAAAAACCCCTTAGCTTAGCTTTCACCAGCCTGTGTCAGCTCCGACAAAACCCCTTAACCTTCGTCTCTCTGGTCGTTTGTAGTTGTTTTGCATCTTTTTTATAGTGTGTTTTCAGTTGTTTTCAGTCTTTGTATCAATTTGATTTCCAACAGGAAATGTTAAGGGTCACTTCAAATGTCCGTCTGTGCCCGTTCAGACTGTCTTTCTAACCAGGAATCGACATTACACAGTAAAAAAAAGATAGAAATGCACGACTCCTGTGGCGTCACTTACGTCACCCCAAGGTGCTGCTTTGTATATAAAGCTAAATAAAGAACAATATACCGATGATTTAACTGCTCTTGGAGCCTTATGAGGAGTGCAGCTAAACCTGTACACAGCACTGGTTAGATATCATTTCAAAACTACTAATCATCTGCCCATGAAAAGCACACAAGGCAAACATGATGGGACCCAGGACAGAACCTTGGGGTACACCACGAGACTGAGTTTCATATAGAGGAGACAAACTTCTATGAGAGGATCAAGAGGGGCACTAATCGAGGAAATTCTGCAGGACAAAACTTTAGAAAAATGATTATCTTTTCCCCCCACATGACATTTTTAGTCTGCTGCAGAAACCTTCAGCTTCTGATCCAGCCTCAGTTCAGCCAGAGGAGAAAAATGTTTTTGTAAACAGTCCACAGACTCAGACTGGACCAAGGGAGGAGTGTTTTCTCTCTTTGATGCTTTGATTTTTACAGAAACATGTACGAATTAGCTTCTTTCTTTTTTTTTTGCAGTAATTAAAAGAAAAGAAACTCAACATGTTGTGCACAAAGAGTTCAGAAGAAGTTGATCCTGAGAGGACTGTGAAATACCTAAAGTGACCGTATCAGGAAATACAACAATAAAACTCAAAAGACTAATAGAGTGTTTGATTGTCACCACCTGACCCGTGTCTCTGTTGAGTCTGAGCTAATTAAAAGGAAATTAAGACGATTCCCATCAACACAAACTATCAGAAACATGTTGTGTGTAAGATATCTTTTCATATAAACTTCTGTGGTTGAACAATTGATCATAATATTATTGAAATTGCAATATCCACATCGCAGAAGCTGCAATTTTTTTGCTAAAGGTAAATTGTGTCACAGCATAACATTATAAATGAAGCATTGTGTTGCCAGATGTGAGGGAACAGCAGGGACTCCAGCAAACATCACATCATCCTCGTGTTTATATTTGTTTTCAGTGAAAATTAAAATGCAAAGATTGTTATATCTGTCAAAATTATGACAATGTGATTTGTTTTTGACATCATTCAGTCGTACCACCTCATCAGCCTGAATCCAGCTGTGAACAAGCTCCGCTGCCAGTCAGTGATATTCACTTCAAACGCAGTTAAACACATCATGTAATTGATGTTTGACAAAGTGACTGACGGTGTGAAGGAAGCTTCGCTGGGGGTCGACAAACAGGTGACACAGATTACAGATTAAAAACCACATTCAGCGCAGAGACGAGACTTTAACTGTCTCCATGTTTCTGCTCCGTCGCTCTTTTGTCACATGTGCTCTTTAGTTTCTCAGAGCAAACATCACATCAAGGGCAGATTCATCCGTTTTCATCTGCAAGACGTTTTAACGCTCCTCAGATGAATTACACCGGCTCTCTCTGCCTCGCTCTGCGCCGTGTATTTCAACAGATTTCAACACTCTGAAGCCTCACCGTGGCTTTGCAGTGCTACAATTAGGTTAGCAGTGAACTGCACCGTCGCCTACAATGGATTTATAATGATCTGAGGGCTGCAGCGCTCTCAGGGGGCCCACCGCCGGGCGTCCACAACCACCGTAATAAAGTGCTTTGGTCGCGCGGATTTCAGAAGCCCTGCTCGCTGCGAATTAGCCAAAGTGGCGGCTTTGGAAGATTGGACCAAATTGGCCATATGTGTGTGTGTGTGTGTGTGTGTGTGTGTGTGTGTGTGTGTGTGTGTGTGTGTGTGTGTGTGTGTGTGTGTGTTGTTGTGTTGGATGAGTGCGTTCGTTCCTGGGTGTCTGAAAAGCTGGGTGTTTATCCACACAATGGAGCAAATCTGAGCCTTTGATCACCAGGCCGAGTCGCCAGATCTGCAGGGAAGAGCGAGAGAGAGAGAGAGAGAGAGTGTGTGTGTGTGTGTGTGTGTGTGTGTGTGTACAGATAATCACAAGTGCATTAAAGTTTGTCACAGAAAGAAAGTAGCTTAATTCCATTCAGTCGAAAAGTCCAAAATGCCTCTATTGTTATCTGTGTGTGTGTGTGTGTGTGTGTGTGTGTGTGTGTGTGTGTGTGTGTGTGTGTGTGTGTACGGAGACACGCTTATGCACATTCACAGATGTACCCTCAGTTGTGCACATGCATACTCCAGATATACACCAGAAGTGTGTGTGTGTGTGTGTTTTCATGCATGCAGCAGATCAGTGTGTGTTTGTGTGTGTGTGTGTGTGTGTGTGTGTGTGTGTGTGTGTGTGTTAAAATCTCTGGTGTGGTCTCTCTCATTGTTCTCTGTAAAGGTTTTTTCTTTTTGGAAACAGACTGACTGACAGGCCTGTGTCAGTGGGCGGGAAGCGTCCTTGTGTGTGTGTGTGTGTGTGTGTGTGTGTGTGTGTGTGTGTGTGTGTGTGTGTGTGTGTCGTCACAGTAGGTCAGCAGCCAGTGGACTGTTGCATTTAATTCAATTAAATTTAATTTAACTAACATGCAAGAATAAAAACGGTAGAGAGTCCGTCTGGATTCAGAACCAGAACCACCGGCCTCAGTCTGCTCTCCGTTTCCTAGGAGACGCACAGATGCTGCTGTGTGTTTCATCACATCTGTAACCAACACAATGATTAATGTCATGATTTAATTTACATCAGATGGGATTAAAGTTTGGAGAAATGCCAACTGAGCTGGTTGAACGACAGGTGTGTGTGTGTGTGTGCATGCGTGTGTGTGTGTGTGTGTGTGTGTGTTGGATCTTTGTGCAGTGTAACAGTCAGATTCTGCGTCATATTAATAAATAGCTTTTTTTTTGCGTTTGCTAATATGAAAATAATTGTCGAAGATGAAGCTACAGTCACACATCAGAGGAATCTGACTGTTACACTGCACAAAGATCCAACACACACACACACACACACACACAAATATACAGAAGCATAAACACACACTCGTATTAAACTCGGCACAGTGCAGCTTCCCTCCTTTGTTGATTATTCTCTGTCACTCCTCATGATGGTGAGAGATGATAGATTTACACACACACACACACACACACACGGACACACACACTGAAACACATATTGTAGTCACAGTGAGGAAATCCCATCACGAGTTGAAAGCTCAAACATCAGACACTAACACTCACACTCCGTCACAACTGCTGAGGGTTTGTCACAGCGAGAGCCGGCTTGACACACACACACACACACACACACACACACACACACACACACAAATATATATAAAAGCACAAAGACATGCACTAAAACACACACAGTTACCCAGATGTACAGCCACTGGCTCCACAGCTGCACTCCTTCAGATCCCTGGGGGTGACAGATAGGGAGCTGTCAATCACTCAGGAGCTATTTACAGGCCCCGCCCACCTGGTGACTTCCTTCCCCAGCTGAGGACGAAACATTTATTTAAAAAAAAAACATGAAATAAAAGCAAATTTGAACTGAAAATGAAGATTGTCTTGATGAGACACACAGATGATTAACGCACACACACACCGTGTTGACCACACAGATACAGACGTGTCCACATGGTTTTAAAGCCGAGCAGACACACACATCACACTCCCACAGTTGTCAGTGTTGGAGTTCCTCCATCAATAATCAATGAGGCGCCGCATTAAACTTTCACCGCTTTATTTTTTAATGGCTGACAAAAAGTCCTCAGATATTCATAATTCAGACGACAGCCGCTGTTTCTCACATCACGCTGGATTCTTCCTCTGCAGCCGCCGTGACGACGCTCAGTCAGAGGCGTCTCCACACAAGCCGAATAAATCTACAAGAGACGAGCTCAAGGTCTCTGAAACAACATCCCAAAACCCGCTAACCCCCACCCCCGGAGTCCTCACTACCGCCCCTCCAAAACCTTTCACAACTTTCCCCGAGACCTTTAAGAAAAACCTCAACGCTGCTATAAATCATCCAACAGCCTGCAGAGAATGTTTGAGTCATCATGAATACTCCTCCAAAAACTTCCCTACACATGTCCCAAAACCTCAACATCCCATCGAAGAAGTCGACATCGCTCTCAGTCTCTCAGCGAACCTCATCACCTTGTGCCTAAAACTCCCGGAAAAATAACCATTGAAACCTCCCGAAACTTTCTCAAGGTCCTCTGAAAAACTTTCCCATGTATCATCAAAAACCTCCAAATCTCCGTCCAAAACATCAGCAGCAGCAAAGCTTTTTAAAAACCTCCCAGCAGACAACCATCCCGAGAAAGTTCTCAAGACCGAGAAAAAACCTTTCAAGGCTAGACCAAACCAAGACCTTCCAAGGACGCTTTCCCCGAAACAAAAAGTCCTCAGATATTCATAATTCAGACGGCAACCCCTGGATTCTTCTTCTTCAACAACCGTAACGATGCTCAGTCGGAGAAGCCTCAACCAAACCCAACAGACCGCTGCCCCAGAGTCCTCCAACACCTCCCAAAACCTGACCCAACACCTCTCAAAACCTCAATGCTGCTATAAATCATCCAACAGTTTACAAAAAATGTGTAAGTGATCATTAATCAGCCTCCAAAAACTTCCCTACACATGTTCCAAAGCCGCAGCATCCCATCTAAAACTTCTACATTGTTCTCAATCACTCTCGATTTTCCCAGCGAACCTCATCCCCTCATCTCCGAAAACTCCTTCTCAAGGTCCTCTGAAAACCTTCCTATATACATCAAAAACCTGCAGGCATCAACCCAACATCATCAACCTAACCGTCATAAAAAGTTCTCAAGACCTACAAAACCTTCCAAGGTCATATCAAACCAAGCCAGGACCCTCCTGAAAATCATCCAAGGACCCCCCCCCCCCCCCCCCCAAACAAAAGTCCTGGATTCTTCTTCTTCAACAACCGTAACGATTCTCAGTCGGAGAAGCCTCCAAATGAACCCAACAGACCGCTGCCCCAGAGTCCTCCAACACCTCCCCAAACCTCAATGCTGCTATAAATCATCCAACAGCTTACAAAAAGTCGTCATTAATCAGACTCCAGAAATTTCACCAGACATGTCACAGACCACAACGCGCTTTCCAAAACCATCCAAGACTCGTCTAAAACCTGAACATCCTTCTGAAAACCTCCAGCGCTCCCGCCATCTCAGCAACCTCTCAAAACCTTTCCTCCACAAAGCTTCCTGAACACGTCTCAACACGCCCCCGAAGTTTACCCGATCCTCCAGGAAAGTTCTTAAGACCAAACCTTCAAGGGTTGTTTCAAACCAATCCGGGTCCAAGGACCTCTTCCCCAAAATCCCCAAACCTTCCAGAACCTGAAAAACGTTTCAAGTCTTTCTTGTCCGCCACGTGGTCTGGTCTAGATAAATCTGGATTAGTCTGGATTAGTCTCTACTCCGCTCTAGTCTATTATGGTTTGGTCTGGTGTCATCCAGATTAGTCCGGTCCAGTCCAGTCCGGTCTGGTTATGTCTGGTCTTTTCCTGGTCTTCATCTCTAGTCCGGTCTGGTCCAATCTTACCTAGTCTGGTTTCTCCTTTCTGATGTGGATCACTTTGGCCTGGATCTGGTCTCGTCTGTTATGGTCTGGTCTGGATTTGATAGTCGTGTCTGGTCTCTTCTAACGTGGTCTGATTTGGTGATTTGGCATCGACATATCTGGTCTGGGTTTATGTCTTGGTCTAATCTGATTTAGTCTTTTTCCTCCTTTATCTCCGTTTCCCTCTCGTCTGTCTCTTCTTCTTCTTCTTCCTCTTTGTTGTCGTCTTTCCTGTCTCTTCTTCCTGCTTTTCTTCTTCTCTCCATTTTTCCAGGTGACTTTAACAGATTTACTCTGATGCTCAATTTTTTCTCCGTCTCTTTTCTTTTCAGCAGTTTTTAGCCGTCCTTTCATGTTTCCTCCCTTTCTTGTCTTCTTTTCATCTCATGGTGTAACTGTTGCAGAACCAATCTGACCGTCTCACACACACACTCACACACACACACACACACACACACACACACACACACACACACACATCAAATACATTCCTCTGATTTCTGAAACTCTGTTTTTCAAGCCTGCACAGCCGAGCTCCACCCGTCTGCTCCTCCGAGCAGATTAAAACAAACGCTACGAGTTAACAGTAAATCCTGTTCGACCCGTCCAGTTGCCCCACTTCCCATGATGCCTTTTTATTCCATCCAGCCAATCAAGAGTGGAGATCAGACAGAGGAATTCAGTCGACTGACTTAATTCACCTTTTTTTTGGGATGTTTTTTTTTCTTTGCCCCATTTTTCTTCCTTTTCCTTGATAAACTTCCCTCCATGTTTTTTCATCCTCACCCCTCCTCCTCCTCCTCCTCCCCTCTCCTCTTCCTCCTCCTGTGTCATTGATCCGCTCTGCAGTCGTGTCAATAGAAATCAGGCCCGTGGATCTACTGTTTGTCTGTATGGATTGAACTCGGGGGCTGCCGGGGCTCTTGAACGCAGCGCCGCGGGGCCTCTCTATTCCCCTCCGTGGGAAACGTGGATCCTCGCTGCCGAGCGGAGCGGAGCGCCTCTCGGCAGCTTCAGCGAAGTGAACGTCTGACGCAATAATGTCATCACTTTGCTTTGTGGACACAGTGGCCGTATTTAATTTACGTCGCTCGAACGTCTCATCTGATCCCGTTGTGTTTGATCCTCAGGCCTCCAGCTCGTGTCACAGCAGCTGGAGACTTGACGATACTCTCACTTCATCCAGATGTTCAGTCTGTACTTTTATAAAGATCATCAAGATAATATTTAAAGATTCTGGTCCACGGTTGTTCAGTTTTGCCTGGTTTAGTCTGGTCTGGTTTGGTTTAATCTAGTCCAGTCTAGTTTAATCTGTTGTGTTCTGGATAAGTCTGGTCTATTCTAGTCTGGGTTGTTCTGGGTTATTCTACTTCCGACTACTCTGACCTGGTTTAATGTGGTCTTGTCAGGTCCAGTCTTTCTGGTCTTTCTGGTCTTGTCTTTTGTGGACCATCTGATCCTGTCAGTTAATCCCTGGTCTGGTCCAGTCTGGTTCGGTTTGGTCTAGACTGGTCTAATTTTTCTTTCCCAGTTTGGTCTCGACTAGTCCACCAGTCTAGTTTCCCACCCAGGTCTGGTTCAGTCCCACCTGGCCCGGCCTGGCCCGGCCTGGCCCGGCCTGGTCCGGTCTGGTTTGGTCTCATCTTCTCGACTCGCTTCTCTCTCTTGAAAATACATATTTAGTGTTTCCCATTCAAACCAAACATAAAGTTTACTTTCTTCTTCTCTTCTTTTATTTCCGTTTTCCCTCCCCCCTCCCTCCACCCCTCCCTCTCTACGAGTCCACAAGGTCATCACCTTATTGGTGTTCATGTTGTGCTGATAGTTCGCTCTTTCGTCTCCTCACTCCTGGAAGTTTCAGAGGTCGTCCACGTCTCCCGGGGCTTATAGCATAATGACATAGTGGTCCAAGGAAGTTGAACACGCACCAAACACCACAACAATCCACACACACAACACACATTCTAAATGTAAGCAAAAAAATGCTTCTTGTCGGTAATCTCGGACTGCAATTTTCTTTGAAGCTCTTTCTCTGCCACAAAATCACAAGAAAATAAACTGATATCCTAAAGCATGAAAAACAAGTTAACACTGACGGAAAATTAAGAATATAAATTTTCATATTCTGAGAAGTAAAAATTCCAAGAAGCCGCTCCGACGGAAGATGAAAACAACTGTATCTAATAATGAACAACGCTGCTTATGTCGTTGTGCTGAAGATCTTTGAGATAGAACTTCACGAGCTGGAGCAACTAATAATTATCGTCAGTTACTGCTTTTTCATCTATTTCATCAATAAACTGCCAGGAAATACGAAAATTCTCGACCTGGTCCTGGACCTGGTTTATCTGGTTTAGTCTGGTTTAGTACCTGGTCTGTCTGGTCTCCTGGTTAGTCTGGTTTTAGTTCTGGTCTCTAGTTCGGTCTTGTTAGTCTGGTCTTGGTCTGGGTCTGACACACATCTATAAGTATATATTCAGTTGAGATCGATTAATTAGTTTCAGAAGACCACTAAAGGGAACAAAGGTGTCTGATAAGAATGATTTCGACATTAAATCAGTTTTTTAGTTTAACTTGTGTAATTAATTTCACTCACAAATAACTGCTGAAAGAACCCCACATGTTCAATACTAAAAATTTAATTTTGAATTATGTTTTTTAAAATTCACTGTTCATTAGAGTGTTTTGTGCTCCACGACATTCTCAGATACAGTGGACAATAATAACTGTTTATGCTGCGTCACTCGTGTACCTCTGAACTGGGCAGATTTTGATCCATGATTTTCTCATTTTCTGTGTCCGTGTTTATTATTCTCTATCATTATCGGCCTTGTATTGTCGACTATATTAAAACTCATTCTCGTCCTCTCTCTCTATCTCTCGGTGATCGCTCGCTCATCTCTCTCTCGTGTTTATAATCTCGTCGAGGTGTTGTACCGCTCCCTCCCCTCTCTTCATCAGCAGTGAAAGAATGGGGCCTTAACTTAACTGTTGTGCCTGCCTAGACCTTGGGCTTCCGTGTGCTGGTGTGTGTGGTGTGTGTGTATGGTGTGGTGTGGCGTATGTGTGGGTGCGTAGCGCGCAGAGGTAAAGTAGGCCATTTCTATAAGGTGGTTAAATAGGATGCCTAGCCAGGCCTCTTCCGCTGGCCTCCCGGGAACTGCAGATGGAGAATAGCTCAGGTTTCACAGAACAGGAGGAGGGCTTGGTTCCGAGCGGATTATTTTCGACGTCTTCACCTGACTCGACTGCAAGTGCGGAGATGCCCAAACGTTTCGGTTATTTAATCTGCCTGCTGCCGAAAGCCGTCAGCTAGCTCAAACCGCAACTCGTTCCATTTGACTCAAGTTCTTCTCTCCTGAGGCAGTTATTAATGTTGACCCACTCACTGTCCTCTCCGTGTGGACGGAGGATGAGCCTGGTTTTGATATGTCCCCATTACGCGGCGTTGAACTCCTGAACGCCGACTCGCCCCGATCGTAAGCATCTCAGGACTGAGACACGTTGAACGATAACACAACTCGATACACATACATTAAGAAAGACATGATCTCTGGCACCATGCTCGTTGCTTGATTACCGATAAAAACAACTGACAGCACCTGAAATATCATGTGCAAAGATACTCTTTGAACAATAATCACGAACGAGTTTTAACGAAGTTAAGGGTTAACGAGTGCTCGCTTCCACTCCGAGACGACATCAGTCGTCTTCAGTAAAATGTTCAGCAGGAGCGCTTTGGTTGCTGTGGCCGAGCGTTGCAAGGGTTGGTGTGTTCCGCTCAAGCCTCAACGCGCTGCACAGGGAAGACGGCGTGTTCATATTCCTGTTTCCTGAGAGTCAAAACA
The DNA here is from genome assembly GCF_002260705.1 of Seriola dumerili. Lineage (NCBI taxonomy): Eukaryota > Metazoa > Chordata > Actinopteri > Carangiformes > Carangidae > Seriola > Seriola dumerili. The sequence continues at coordinate 616,834 of NW_019174690.1, forward strand.
GACGATCGAACGTGGAACTGATTTGTTGTCTCTGAACTTAATAAGTGTTTTGTTATGTGAACCATCTGGACAACGTGACAGGTGTCAGAAATCTCAACAAAGTCGTTATTTAACGCATAAAAAACTTTCAGCAATTTACCGAGAAAAAGTCCTCAAACAGAAAACCAAGCAATTGGTTTAAACCTTTGCCGGGTCTTGCAGATCTCGCTCTGTGGGTCGGGTGATTTCATACTTTTCTGGTCAACGCTGCGATATTCAGGACTGTCCCTACTTAAAAATTTAATTATTATCTATATTTGCAGTCACCGCTGACTGCTCGCCCAGTCCAGCGTAACGTTAGTCCAGTTCACGCTGCAGAACGTGACGCTGGTTGATGGGGGACATTCGTTCTTTGGGGTTTTTTAAAATAGATTTCCAGTTTAATGAAGGTTCGTTGTCATTCTCCAGCATACCGAGTGCATGAGAAGGCATGAAATCTTGTAGTGAGGGGCAGGTAACAGCAAGAGTGTCTGCGAGGATAATGACATCGTAGCGATAAAACAAACGCAACACGACTTACTATTGGACATTTCATACTTTAAAGTGATTTAAGCAGCAGACAATGCACAGATCTCCGAACTGGACACTAACACACTACACACACACCCACACCACAACCACAATCGTGCCCGTACTGTTACAAGATCCTACACACACAAACAACCCAGTGTGCACGACACATGCCAACACCCAGGTGTCGCGAGGATTACGCACAGAGAGACTGAGTGCTTTCAACAGAGGTCACACTGAGACTCTAACGAGTCGCCTTGGCAACGGTCCATGAGAACACTGCAACGCCTGTGAGTCCACAACGTCTATCAGAGCCGCATCCCCTACAGCTGTCAGTTGTATGCACAGTACGAGAGAGTACAAGCACACAATCCACAAACACACAACACAACCAACACAGTTCTCACACCTGTGCTAATGGGAAGGCAAGTGGACTGTATTTGTCAACGTTGTGGTGTCTTTGTGTGTGTGGTGTTGTGTGTGTAGTGCGTTAGATAAGACTTTCAGGTAAAACAGATGCACTCGTTGATCTTTTCTCACCAGTGCCAGTCGACAGGCTAGTTGTTCTGTTATGTGTGGATAGTGTAAATCTCACTGGTAAGTTCGAATACACTACACTTGTACAACGAGCCACTCAGCACAGTACAGCACACAACACGACACATCACCTCGAGGGTTAAAAAGCGATCTGAAGGTGTAGTTTCCTCTGACCACTTCAGGACCATGTGAAATGAGGAACCGTAAACGGAGCATTTGTTAATTCTTCTCTTCCTTTATCTGAAACTCCATAAATAAAGCTGAGCGTTCGACACTCGACATTTATATTTATAAAACTGGATGTCATGTAATTATTTTTACCCAAAGACAAAACGTAGAGTTAACCCCGGTTTAGATAACAGTTCAAACCGCTTAAACAAAGACAGAGAAGGAAGACTGTGAACCAGAAATCTTCACCTTAGCATAATATTACCAGTGCAAAGTGTAGCTGTGATAGGATTTCTAACGACGATACAGTGGAACTACACGCTTGAAACAAATGTGTTGATAAATACATCATGGTGCTCGACTGACACAGCTTCTAGGTTGAAACTTCTATGGAAGAAGAAGGCGATACCCGCTTAAAGAAGCTTCATCATAACTGGGAGCCTGCGGAGAGGTGAGAAAACATGATAATAAGAGAAAGCGTGTTTACAGAGCTTAAACATCTTGAGCTATCTACTATTGTGAAGTGCGATTGGCAGGAAAAAACGAGCTCATTGCTGTCAGAGATCAGTTCGCGTTTATCTGTGAATCTTGTTTTTGATAATGCCTGATTGAACGGTTGGGGTGAAGAAGTAGCTTACCTGGAATGACCTGGCTCCTCTCCTCCTGCGCCACGTCGACTCGCAAACCCTGGAGCCGCCGCGCTCAACATAGCCGTGTGAGCATTCTTTAAGGACACAGGTATGGAAGTTCAGGGATGGGTGTCTGAAGAGTTGATGTGTGCATGACCTGTAACTGCTCCTAACATCGTGTTTCAGGTCGATTCGCATCTCAACTGTCCCGAATCACAACGCAGTGTCACTTTCAACACCGCACCGGTCACATTGTCATCAATACAGAACGATGTACGACACGTCCCCCGTTCATCAGGCCAACTGCTTAGAGCCTCAGATACCTGTCTGTACTGTGGGACCGCTTACAAGTGAGCGGGGGTGGGCGGGTGCTCAGGGCTGCAGAGGTGCAAACCTCTCAGGGTGAAGTTTCTTGTGTGTGGGAGTAAAGTTGAGATGAGACTTATTTTCTTTGCATGTTTCCCACAGTGAAGATGGTGGGATTTTACTTTTTACTTTAAACATAACCGTGGGCCCAAACTCTGATGCCTCCGCCCTCTGAGCCCTGAGCCCGCCCACCCCCGCCTCACTTGTAGGTCACAGTACAGGAAGGGTGGATGGTCTAAGGTTGCGTGTACGTGTGGGCGACGGTCGCTACATCGTTTTGTATAGACATGTGACCGGTGAAGTGCGTTGTGATTCGGACAGTGGCGAACGACCTGAACGATGTGTTAGAGCAGTTACAATGTTATGAAAATAACTTCAGACACACTGACTTCGAACCTGCTAAGATGCTAACCGGCTAGTTGAAGGCTCAGGGTGAGTGAGTGGGAGGAAGGGAGGGGAGCCAGTATTTCCGCTAGCTACTTCTTCAACCCACAACGGTTCAAATCAGCATTTAAAACAAATCAATAAATACGAATGTTGACGGATGAGCTCGTTTTTCCTGCCCAATGCATTCACAATAAAAAGTTCAAAGGTTTAAGTCCTTAAACAGTTTTTATTTCAATGTTTCTACCTGTCCCAGAGGCTCAGTTAATGAAGGTTTTAGCGGACGCCTTCTTCTTCATGGTTAATGATGCGTGGTCAGCATCAGCACCATGTGTATTTATCAACACATGTTTTACACGTGTAGGTTCACTCCTGTGTCGTCGTAGTGTCACAACACTTTGCGATGTGGGTTAAATGATCGTGGTGACTTCTTGTTCAGTCTTCTTCTCTGTCTTGTAAGGTGTTGACTGTTCATTCTACCGGGTTCGTTTTTTGTTTATGTTAAATTAATGTAATACATCATATATATAAAGTCGAGTGTCGAGCCTCAGGTTTATTTATGGAGTTCAGATAAAGGAAGAGAAGAAGTTTAAAATGTCGTTACGGTCCTTTCACACACTGTCCTGGTGGCAGAGGAAACTTGAGATCCCTTTTAACCCTGGTGTGGTGCTGGTGTGTGTGATTGTGTTGTGTGTGTGTTGTACGTGTGTGTCCGCAATCAAGTGAGTTCACACACACAAACAGACACACGCTGTGTTGGCACTGGAGAAAGATCAGAGGGATCTGTGTTACCTGAAGTTTACACGACAAACACACAACACACAACACACAAACACACAAACGCTGACAAATATCCACTTGCCTGCCATAGCACAGGTGTGTGTGTGTTTGTGGTGTTTGTGTGTGTGTGTGTGACTGACAGTGTGGAGGTGCGTCTCTGTGGTGACTCACACGGGTGCAGGTGTTTCTCATGGGACCGTTGCGAGGCGACATGTTAGTCTCCTGTGACATGTGAAAGCACTCTGTCTTTGTCGTGTGTGTGTGCATGTGTGTGTGTGTGTGTGTGGTGTGTGTGTGTGTGTGTGTGTGTTGTGTGTGTGTGTGTGTTGTGTGATTGTCTGCTTAATACTTTAATATAACTCAATATAAGTGTGCGTTTGTGTTTTTATCGTAATGTCATTTCTGCAGAACTCTTCTGTACTGCCCCACTACAGATTTCTGCCTCTCATGCAATGCATGCTGGGAAATGACAACGACCTTTCATAATGGAATCTTTTTAAAACAAACGAATGTCCCCATCACCAGCTTCACGTTGATGAACGTGGACTAAACGTTAAGCTGGACTGGGACGAGTCACGCTGGACTGAATATGAGATATAATTATTTTTAAGGGACAGTTCTTGAACGCAGCGTTGAGAAAAAGTGAACTCACCGACACGAGCGAGATGAAGACGGCAAGAGGTTCTAAATGTTGGTTTTGTTTTGAGACTTTTTCGGTTAATGCTGAAAGTTTTTTGGGTTTAAATAACGACTTCTGTTGAAGATTTTGGGACCTTCGTGTCATGGTTACAATAACAAACACATTATTAAGGTCTAGGAAACAATCAGTTCCTGCTGTTTTTGATCTCACAGGGAACAGGAAATGAACAGCGGTCTCCTGTGTCAGGTGAGGCTTGATGTGAACATTTTCCTGAAACGACTGATGTCGTCTTGGATGGAGTACACTCGTTAACCCGTTAATCGTTAACTCGTTCGTTATTGTATGTCAAAAGTATCTGCACATATATTGGTGTCAGTGTTTTTATTTCGGATCAACACGACTGGTGCCAAGATCATGTTTTCTAATATATCGAGTTGTGTTCATGTCCACGTCAGTCCTGGTGTACGATCGGGGCGTCAGAGTTAACGCCGGGTAATGGAAATCAAAAACAGTCATCCCTCCGTCGACACGGAGGAAAGTGAGGTCAACAAATTAATGCCAGGAAGAAGAACTGAGAAATGGACGAGTGGCGGTTATGAGTGAGCGAGCAGAAGATAAATAACCGAAGTCTGGGCTCTCGTCTGCAGTCGAGTCGAGGTGAAAGTGAAAATATCGTCGGACAAGCCCTCTGTTTGTGAACCCTGGCTCTCCATCTCTGGTCCTGGGAGCCAGCGGCAGAGGCCTGCTGCATCCTAATTAACACCCTTATATGACTGGCCTACTTTACCTGCGCGCGCACGCAACACACACACACACACCACACACACCACACACAACACACACAACGGAAAGCCAACTGTCTGCCAGGCACACAGTTAATTAAGCCCCATTTTTCACTGCTGATGAAGAGAGATGAGAGGGATGAAAAGACAGGAAGAGAGAGAGAGGAGAGAGAGGAGGAGAGAGAGAAGAGAATTTAAAGTGACGATAACAAGGCAGATAATGATGAGAATAATTAAAACAAGAAATGAGAATCAATGCATAAATCTGCCCGTTCAGAGACACAGTGACGCAGCAGTAAACAGTTATTATTGTCACTGATCTGAGATCTGTGGAGCACAAAAACACATGAACAGTGAATTTAAAACAATTTCATTCAAAATTAATTTTTTATATTTGACATTTTTCCACAGTTTGAGTGAAATTAAATTAAAAGTTTAAACTACAAACCTGATTTAATGTGAAAAATCCCTCAGACACTTTTTGTTCCTTTAGTTCTGAAACAATTAATCGATCAACTGGAAATATATTGATGAGAGGTGTCAAGAACCGGACCAGACCAGAAACTAAACCAGACCAGAACCAGATCCAAACATAAACCAGTACTAAACCAGACCAGGACCAGACAAGACTAAACCAGACTAAACCAGAGCTAAACCTAAGACCAGGAAACCAGGTGAGACATTTTTCTGTATTTCCTGGCAGTTTATTGATCAAAAAGATGAAAAGCAGTAATTGAGAATAATTATTAGTTCATCCAGTTCTCATCAAAGATTCACACAGAAAACCGGTGTCATTTTAACAGTTGGTTTTCATTCTCGTCGGACGCTTCTTGAATTTATTCTCCCAAATACTGAAAATTTAATCTTATTTTTTCCTCAGTTTAACTTGTTTTTCTGCTTTAGAATCAGTTTTTATTTTCTTGTGTTTGTGCAGAGAAAAGAGCTTCAAAAGAAAGATATGCTCGAGTACGACAAGAGCATTTTTTTTTACATTTTATAATTGTGTGTGTGTGTGTGGTGTGTGTGTTGTGTGTGTGCGTGTTCACTTCCTGACCACTAATGTCCATCTATAAGCCCCGGTGGAGACGTGGACGACCTCTGGACTCTCAGGAGTGGAGGAGGACGAGCGAACAGCAACATGAAAATCAATTAAGGTCTGACTGTGTCGGTCGAGGAGGAGGGGTGGAGGGAGGGGGGAGGGTGGAGGGGTGAAGGAGGGGGGAGGTGGTGAGGGAGGGGGAGGGAAAACGGAAATAAAAGAAAGAGAGAAGAATAAACTTTATGTTTTGGTTTGAATGGGAAACACTAAATATGTATTTTCAAGAGAGAGAAGCGAGTCGAGAAGATGATGACAAAACGCAACCGG
>NW_019174690.1:623059-645559 GCF_002260705.1 Seriola dumerili
TCCGACCACACAGTCAGACCTTAATTGAGTTTTCATGTTGCTGTTCGCTCGTCCTCCTCACTCCTGAGAGTCCAGAGGTCGTCCACGTCTCCACCGGGGCTTATAGATGACATTAGTGGTCAGGAAGTGAACACGCACACACACACACACACACACACACACACANTCTTGAAAATACATATTTAGTGTTTCCCATTCAAACCAAACATAAAGTTTACTTTCTTCTTCTCTTCTTTTATTTCCGTTTTCCCTCCCCCCTTCCTCCACCCCTCCCCCCTCCCTTCACCCCTCCACCCCTCCCTCCTCCGACCACACAGTCAGACCTTAATTGAGTTTTCATGTTGCTGTTCGCTCGTCCTCCTCACTCCTGAGAGTCCAGAGGTCGTCCACGTCTCCACCGGGGCTTATAGATGACATTAGTGGTCAGGAAGTGAACACGCACACACACACACACACACACACACACACACACACAATTATAAATGTAAAAAAAAATGCTCTTGTCGTACTCGATACATCTTTCTTTTGAAGCTCTTTTCTCTGCCACAAACACAAGAAAATAAAACTGATTCTAAAGCAGAAAAACAAGTTAAACTGAGGAAAAAATAAGATTAAATTTTCAGTATTTGGGAGAATAAATTCAAGAAGCGTCCGACGGAAGATGAAACCAACTGTTTAAAATGACACCGGTTTGTTTGTGCTGAGATCTTTGATGAGAACTGGAGCTGGAACTAATAATTATTCTCATTACTGGTTTTCATCTTTTGATCAATAAACTGCCAGGAAATACAGAAAAATGTCTCACCTGGTCTGGTCTGGTTTAGTCTGGTTTAGTCTGGTTTAGTCTGGTCTGGTCTGGTCTGGTCTGGTTTAGTCTGGTTTAGTCTGGTCTGGTTTAGTCTGGTCTGGTTTAGTCTGGTCTGGTCTGGTCTGGTCTGGTTTAGTCTGGTCTGGTTTAGTCTGGTCTGGTCTGGTCTGGTTTAGTCTGGTTTAGTCTGGTCTGGTCTGGTTTAGTCTGGTCTGGTCTGGTCTGGTTTAGTCTGGTCTTGTCTGGTTTAGTCTGGTCTGGTCTGGTCTTGACACCTCTATCAATTTATTTCCAGTTGATCGATTAATTGTTTCAGAACTAAAGGAACAAAAAGTGTCTGAGGTGATTTCACATTAAATCAGGTTTGTTAGTTTAAACTTTTAATTTAATTTCACTCAAACTGTGGAAAAATGTCAAATATAAAAATTAATTTTGAATGAAATTGTTGTTAAATTCACTGTTCATGTGTTTTTGTGCTCCACAGATCTCAGATCAGTGACAATAATAACTGTTTACTGCTGCGTCACTGTGTCTCTGAACGGGCAGATTTATGCATTGATTTCTCATTTTCTTGTCGTTTATTATTCTCATCATTATCTGCCTTGTTATCGTCACTTTAAACTCATCTCTCTCTCTCTCTCTCTCTCTCTCTCTCTCTCTCTCTCTGTCTTTCATCCCTCTCTCTCTTCATCAGCAGTGAAAAATGGGGCTTAATTAACTGTGTGCCTGCAGGACTTTGGCTTTCCGTGTGTGTGTGTGTGTGTGTGTGTGTGTGTGTGTGTGTGTGTGCGTGCGCGCAGAGGTAAAGTAGGCCAGTCTATAAGGTGGTTAATTAGGATGCAGCAGGCCTCTGTCCGCTGGCTCCCAGGGACCAGATGGAGAGCCAGGTTCACAAACAGAGGAGGGCTTGTCCGACGATATTTTCACTTTCACCTCGACTCGACTGCAGAGCGAGAGCCCAGACTTCGGTTTATTTATCTTCCTGCTCGTCTACTCAACCGCCACTCGTCCATTTCTCAGTTCTTCTTCCTGGCATTAATTTGTTGACCTCACTTCCTCCGTGTCGACGGAGGGAATGAGCTGGTTTTGATTTTCCATTACGCCGGCGTTAACTCTGACGCCCCGATCGTACACCAGGACTGACGTGGACATGAACACAACTCGATACATTAGAAAACATGATCTCTGGCACCAGCTCGTGTTGATCCGATAAAAACACTGACACCAATATATGTGCAGATACTTTTGAACATAAATACGAACGAGTTAACGAGTTAACGGGTTAACGAGTGTACTCCATCCAAGACGACATCAGTCGTTTCAGTAAAATGTTCACATCAAGCCTCAACCTGACACAGGAGACCGCTGTTCATTTCCTGTTTCCCTGTGAGAGTCAAAAACAGCAGGAACTGATTGTTTCCTAACCTTAATAATGTGTTTGTTATTGTAACCATGACAACGAAGGTCCCAAAATCTCAACAAAGTCGTTATTTAAACCCAAAAACTTTCAGCAATTAACCGAAAAAGTCTCAAAACAAAACCAACATTTAGAACCTCTTGCCGTCTTCATCTCGCTCGTGTCGGTGAGTTCATACTTTTCTCAACGCTGCGTTCAAGAACTGTCCCTTTAAAAATAATTATATCTCATATTCAGTCACGTGACTCCGCCCAGTCCAGCTAACGTTAGTCCACGTTCACTCAACGTGAAGCTGGTGATGGGGACATTCGTTTGGTTTTTAAAAAGATTCCATTAATAAAGGTCGTTGTCATTTTCCCAGCATGCATTGCATGAGAGGCAGAAATCTGTAGTGGGGCAGGTACAGAAGAGTTCTGCAGAAATGACATTACGATAAAACACAAACGCACCACTTATATTGAGTTATATTAAAGTATTAACCAGACAATCACACACACACACACACACACACACACACACACGCACAAAGACAGAGTGCTTTCACATGTCACAGAGACTTAACATGTCGCCTCGGCAACCGGTCCCATGAGAACACCTGCACCCTGTGAGTCACCACAGAGACGCATCCCACACTGTCAGTCACACACACACACACACACACACACACACACACCTGTGCTATGGCAGGCAAGTGGATATTTGTCAGCGTTTGTGTGTTTGTGTGTGTGTGTGTGTGTGTCGTGTAAACTTCAGGTAACACAGATCCCTCTGATCTTTCTCCAGTGCCAACACAGCTGTGTCTGTTTGTGTGTGTGAACTCACTTGATGCGGACACACACGTACACACACACACAGACACACACACACACACACACACCAGGGTTAAAAGGGATCAAGTGTTCCTCTGCCACCAGGACAGTGTGTAAAGGACCGTAACGACATTTTAACTTCTTCTCTTCCTTTATCTGAACTCCATAAATAAACCTGAGCTCGACACTCGACTTTATATTTAATGATGTCATTAATTATTTACCAAAGACAAAACGAACCCCGGTAGATGAACAGTCAACACTTACAAAGACAGAGAAGAAGACTGAACAGGAAGTCACCAGATCATTTACCCACAGTGCAAAGTGTTGTGACACTACGACGACAGTGGAACTACACGTTGTAAAACATGTGTTGATAAATACACATGGTGCTGATCTGACACAGTTCATTAACCCATGAAGAAGAAGGCGTCCGCTAAAACCTTCATTACTGAGCCTCTGGAGCAGGTAGAAACATGAAATAAAAACTGTTTAAGAGCTTAAACCTTTGACTTTTATTGTGAATCATTGGCAGGAAAAACGAGCTCATCCGTCAACATTCGTTTATTGATTTGTTTTTAAATGCTGATTGAACGTTGGGGTGAAGAAGTAGCTAGCGGAAATACTGGCTCCTCCTCCTCCTCCCACGTCACTCACCCTGAGCCTCAACTAGCCGGTTAGCATCTTAGCAGGTTGAAGTCAGTGTCTGAAGTTATTGTCATACATGTAACTGCTCCAACATCGTTCAGGTCGTTCGCCACTGTCCGAATCACAACGCACTTCACCGGTCACATGTCTATACAAACGATGTACGACGTCCCGTTCATCAGGCAACGCTTAGAGCCATCACACCTTCCTGTACTGTGACCCTACAAGTGAGGCGGGGGTGGGCGGGGCTCAGGGCTCAGAGGGCGGGGCATCAGAGTTGGGCCCACGGTTAGTTAAAGTAAAAGTAAAATCCCACCATCTTCACTGTGGGAACATGCAAAGAAAATACGTCTCATCTCAACTTTACTCCAAACAGAGAACTTCACCTGAGCAGGTTTGCCCTCTGACCCCAGACAACAACACACAGATGTGACACAACATCTGGCTTCTGTTAATAGAAATTGTTGTAGTTGATTCTGTGAATTTGCTCCTTTTTTTTTTCTTCTTCTTCTTCTTGTTCTTCTTCTTTGCACCAAAATAAGTTTCCTGCTGTAACCCTGAGGTGACGGAGCTCAGACGACATTAAAGGTGCGTGCAGGTGATCTCTGGGTTGATGGCTTGTTTGTTTTTTTGCCTCGTCGTTCTCGTGTCTGACACCTTCTTCAACTTCTTCTTCTCATCTCTTCTCGTTTTATCGGCTGTTTTCATCTCGTCGCTCTCGCTGCTCCAGCGCTGCAGCCTGTGACAAACCGGCGTGTTAAAAGCACTTTATAAATAAACACAACTTGCTCTTTAATCACCTTTAATCACCATTATCGGCTGTGTGACAACCTGTGGGCGCGACCACAGTTTAATTTAATCCCCCCCCGCCACCCCTCCCTCTCTCCCTCGCAAAATCTTGTTTTCCATCCCTTCCCTGGTTGAAGCTCTTTGCTATTTCTGAAGCCGCGGCGGCGCTGGTTCGCTGCCACGGCGCCGCTTCATGCTGAATGCATCAGCCGCCATTCAAGTCAGAGACTCAGAGGGGAAAAGACAGAAAATAGCTCCTCGCATTGTGTCTCCGTCCTCTCGATTCTGTCGCCTACCGTCTCTGATCCCGATACGCTGCGTGTCAGACGAACAAATCCCCCTCCCCAAACAAACAAATGAATTTAAATTAAAAGACAGCAGAATGGAGTTTGGTGTAAACAAAGCTCGGTTCCCTTTCTCTATTTGGCCTTGTTTTGCATAACAAGCCGTGACACGCTCTGCATTGAGATTCAAATGAGTAAGTGGCGGCTTAAGATGGACTTAGCTGCACTTCACTGGGACTATTTATCCGCTTTCATAAAGGACGTGTCATTCTCGACACTTCCTGTTCGACGAGTCCAGGACAACACATTCTTCTGTGTTGACAGACGAGGCTGGGGGCTTTTTCATTTCTTTGTTTTTTCAGTGCCGAGGGCTTTATGAAACTTTATTGATCCCTGCCAGGAAATGAGGCCATCGCCACTGCAGATAAAGAACGATCAACGAACACGACAGAAACCAGGAGCTCGACCCTCCAACCGGCCGACGCTGATCAATCCTCTCGTTATTCTAAGGAGGAGAAGTTAAAATATTCTCCTCAGGTGAGATCAGACAGTTTCTCTCTTTTTTTTTTTTTTAAAGTAAACAAACATCATGGCGAACACGAAAGTTGCATAAAAGCAACATACAACAGCGTGACAGCGGTTCAGCCGGGACCTGGATGAACATGAGACAGAGACAGTGGGAGGACGGAGGAGGGGGAGATGATAAAAGGAACAAACATCAGCTCTCTCAGTCTCTCTGTGGTCCAGCTGGGACTTCCTGCATCACAACACTCCTCCACTGCATCTCAGAGATTCTGTATGTATTGTTTTATGGTGGAATATCTTTATGTTTTTTTACACATGGATGGTGACGGATGTTTCCGTGCCTTCAGCAGGCATCACTTCCCTCCGCCCGTCTGAACACGGGGGGGGGGACTCCGGCCCTCTGTGGCACCGTCTGATCTGCTGTCCTGGATGCTTCTCCTTTAAAAGCATAGCAAAGTGGCTGCGTGCAGCTAATTAAAAGAGACATGCATTTGTCAAACCATCCATTTTATTCTCATCCTGACACCCCCCCCCTTTTAAAATGAAAACATACAGTTTGAAAACACATCCAACCTGTTGACTGTGGGAGCAACATTACTGCTTTTACATTTATAGCTCCATCCAGTGTAAAGGTCTCTGTCCATGTGTAGTGTGATTATAGATCAGGTCTAGGTTCTATATTAATACTGTGAAAGTATCAAAGCCTCAGTCCACAGAGAAATGCACACAGCCTGTATTCAGAAACTGATCCTTAAAACCAGCCGTCAGGACTTCTGGAACTTTGTGATGTCACAACAAAGCTGTCACCAAGCCCCGCCCACCTGGACCCACCATCCAAACCTTTACAGGATTTGGTTTCTCTGAGTGTTTTTACCTGAAATCTGCTTTATTTTTATTGGATCACTCAGAAAACAGTCAGCCAATCAGAAGAGAGGCTCAGAGCCTCCTCTCTTCTGATTGGCTCACCGACCTGTTGTTACTAGAGCTCCAGAGAGAAGCCTGAGAGAGGAGATGTAAAACTACACTGAGATGGTTTTTATATCTTCTGATGGATCAACACTTCAAATAAAACACAGAAGAAGAAAATTATGGAGCTTTAAAAAAAGTTGTAGCTCATCTGACTAATCAGAACCAGAAACCAGAGACGTAAGGATCCAGACTGATCGTTCAGACTGACTATATTATCAGCTGATGGTTAAACTTGCTGCTGCAGACTCTGATGAAGTGTGCGAGCTGTTTCCACTCTTTTTACCTTCAGCTTGGATCAGAAATTTTCTCGCCTGCTGCTGTAAAACAGATAAAGGTTGAAATTGATTTAGATGTGGTCAGGTTGTTCTGAAACCTCAGGACTCTTTAGTTTAGTCACATTCAAACAGTTTAACAGAATTAACGCTGCTGTGTAACGTAGCTCAGTCCGACTTGAGGGCGGCGCTGATGTGAAACAGAAGGTTAAAGGTTGCGGAAAAGTCTTGAACTCTGGATGCACCAAGGAAAGATTCCCGAGGACGCCATAAAAACTATGGAGCAGTTCATTGGGAGTGAGAATTTAATCTAAGCAATGACAGAAAATTACCACAAAACACAAGGGATGATGGGTAGAAGCACAGGGACGAAATAAGTCATGGTTGGAAAACCGAGCGGAAGAAAATGAAGCGTTCTTCACGGGTCAGACAGTTTTAAAAAACACAGAGTTCAAGCTGAAGTTGCCTGGAGATTCGTTTCAGAATCACTTCGACAAATAAAAGATGCACAAAACAAACAACAACAACAACAACAACAACAGAGGGAAATAAAAACAGAAACTTGGTTAAATGTTCATTTTACACTCATTTCACGTGGAAATGTGAAATGACGGCTCAGGGTTCAAGTTCGTCAATCTTCCACTCCTCTTCCTCGCTCCGGGCCGGACGCTCCTCTGCCTTTGTGTATGCATGCGTGCACGTGCTCAGTGAGTCTCGACCCGAGCGCAGCGGCTCGCATCACATCAGCAGCTCAATGCTCAGGCTGAGCGGAAGGATACGAGGAAACGCCGCGCTGCACAGAGGCTGAACTCTGCTCTGTTGTTCCGGCAGTTAATGTGAACAGATAACATATGGATGGTTTAGATTTTATTAAAGCCTCAACAGTCGTGGTTTAAAAAGCAAAGTTTGGACCAGATACAGAATCTTCACTGTCCCATCAAAGTTTGTCCTCAGAGTGGAGATTAAGCAAAAGTTAAAAGTTCAAATCAAAAGGGTTCATCCTCTTCAGAGCAGAAGATGAATTTGAACAGGGTAGTGTTGTCTTAAATCAATCAGGGCCGTTACCACTCAACACAAATGATAATGACAACATGTGACCACGATTGTCGCCCACGAAAACGAATCTGAAATACCAGATTATTGGCAACATCACTGGTTCTCCCTTTGAGTAAAGTGGTAGTTAATCTGACTAATTAGATTAAAACCTGTTGAAATCCTTTTTTTTGTTGTTGTTGTTTTGTTGTTTCTTTTGTCGCTCGTCTTCCGGCTGCTTTTCTCACTTGACTTGAAAATGAATATTTTAGTTTCCTGTGCCTCCTTCCTCGGTCGCCGTTTTCACAAGTTAGAAAATAAGTCGGTTCCTCTCCTTCCGCTACGTAGCCAAGATGACGACCGTTGAGAGTGGGAAGTGTCCGCTTGTCAATGTGAACTCCCAGCCAATCTGAAAACGGTTAAAGAGGAGGGGCTTGTGCGGAGCTGAGACTTCGGTTTGTGTCGAGCATTCTGCAGCAGTTTGTACTTCAGGTCACACTGAGCTCCTCATCATTACTGTGCAGCAGTTATCACTTCCTGTTCCCTCGTCATGAAGTCATTGGGTTTTGTGTTTTTGGTTGATGACTGAAATCAGGTCTGTGTTTAACTCAAGCTCAAGACGTTTTCACATTTTATTCTACAACATAAAACACGTCAGTAAATACTCCGGTCCTGATTTCTTGAAGCTTTTACGTCTCGGTTGCTAACGAGTGTCTGAATGAGACTACAGAGGTTGTCGGGGATGATAACTCACCAGTCCACCTTCAGAGCCTCGTTAACTCAGCAGTCCACCTTTAGAGCCTCTCTGTGTGTTTATACAAACTGTCACTAACTCTGTCAGAGAGGAATCAAACTACAAGCTGAAGTTTAGTGGTGTTGATGTTGACGTCATGTGACCCTGGTGTAGTTGGTTTATAGTCCAACATTAGCTTTTTACTTCTGATTGTAATGAGGCTTCAAACATCAAACAGTGATGTTCATTAGTGAAGATGATCCTGCTGAACTAAACCTCAGGATCAGAAACTGTTGTTATTTTCTCTAATAATCCAAAACACAACGTAGAAATCCTATTGGCTGTTTGTGGAGGGAACCGGGGTGAAGCTAACTTCAGGGTTGTTCACAAACACACTCATCACGCCTGCAGCTCTGTGTGATTCTTTGCTAATTGACTGATGTCATTTGTCTTTTTGATTTTCTTTCCATTCGTCAGGAAACAGTGAATCACGTCCCACAAGTGAAACTCTGCACAGCTTCCCGCCGCTCCACCCTCTGTCTCCGTCACCGTCAGTTTTTGAGAGTTTAGTTCTGAAACACAGCGGCTCATTTCACAGAGAATCTGACGCCTCACCTTCTCTGCCGTCGCTCAGTTCAAACGTGATCACAGCTGCCGTCGTTAACTCTGCTGCTTTCGTTGATTTTTGTCTGAATGCTGGCAAACATGGCCGTCTGTGTGCAAGCCGCTCGGTCGTCCGACAACAGCAACAGAACAAATATACTGTGGACGACACTGATGACGGGCGTCATCACACAGCTGGCGTGTCTCTGCTCAGACTACACACTGTATCTGAACACAGCATTCATTAAATGTCATTATTCTGGTGTCAGTGACCCTTCATCAGCCTGGAGGAAACACGCCGCCCAGCTGACTGACTGACTCCTCCCCCTCCTGGATGTTTGTTTCCACACGTGTGCTGACCGCCGGGCGCCGCGCGGCCTCAAACGTGTTGATGTTCATCATGATAATGGGACAGATTTGATTTCACTTTCATGACGCGGCCCACAGCGCAGCATATGTAAAGCAACAGACAGAAATAGACGTGATTATTCGGGATTTTACGAGACTGAAAAGCAGCAGTGCAGAAGAAGAAGAAGAAGTAGACGAGAGAAGCGCTGAGCTGCGAAACTCCTTCTTCTCCTTCATCACCTCCTCTTCCTCCTCCTCTTTTAACCCTAAGCTTTAAGGTCATTTCTCTCTCTTTGTTTACAAGCTTTAATAGATAATGTGGGGGAATGGAAACAGGAAGTACGACGACTTTCACTGAATCACTGAGACACTGAATAAAACTTCAAAAGCCGATTTATTGATATTTATTCGCGATGGACTTTGGAGATCCTGATGTCGGCAGAAAGTAAAAGTGACACTGAGTCTGGAAATATATTTATCGTGTGAGTGTGTGTGTGTGTGTGTGTCTGTGTGTGTCTGTGTGTGTGTGCAGATCTGACTGAGTTGTGACTTAGAGAAGAAGGATTGTGATTATTTTTAACTGGTGGTGAAGGGTTAAAGATCAATCTGTTTCTTTTCTCTTCTTTTATTCATACGCACTTTCTCCCTCCTTTTCCTCTATTTTCTCCTCTTCTTTCTCTCCATTGCTCTTTCTCTTCTTCCTCCATCTCTCCTCCCCTTACTCCCCCCTTCTCCTTCTCCTTTATTTATCTTTTGTTCTTCCATTTTCTCCCGTCTTTCTCGCTCATTTCTCCTCATTTCCTTTACTCCCTTGTCTCTTCCTCATCTGTCCTTTCTACCCTCTTTTCCTCATCTCCTCTCTCCTTCCTCCCTCTCCTCCTCTCCTTGTCTCCTCACCCTCTCTCCTACTCTCAGTTTGTTGACAGATGATATAAAAAGGCAGAAACAGAGGCAGACACTGTTGTGTTTTTACCTCCTCCTCCTCCTCCTCCTCTGTCTCCTCCTCGTCCCTTCTTCTTCCTCCTTGGTCTCTCTGAAGAGACGTCTCCTCTCTTGTTCGGGCCGTTGTCTCCTCCGTTGCCAAAACAACAGCGAGTGCAGACGCACCTTCAAACCGAACAAATCCCTCCTCAGAACCAGACGACATGAAAAAACAAAAAGACATAAAGAAAGAGGAAAAGCGTCGACTGGTAGATATGTGTGTGTGTGTGTGTGTGTGTGTGTGTGTGTGTGTGTGTGTGTGTGTGTATTTTTGACTGTGGCCCGCTCTGTGGATGTCGACGTGTGATCTTCTGAAAGTTTTGTTGTTTTATTTTGGAGGAACTGCTTGTTTTCCTCTCTTCCTCCCTGTCACTGCGGCGCTCTTGTCTTCCCGAGCAGCGGGGCGGAAGATGAAAGACGGGGGGGAAAAACACGACGGCTGTTGTACAGAAATGTCACCTCGTCCCCTTTGACTGAGAGCGGCTCGGCTTTCATGCCACAGTCTGAGCGAGCGAGCGGAGCTAGCTTATAGCTAACGAGCCGCGTGCCACAAAGCGGACGACAATAGCAAGCGGCTACAGCGGAAGCTAACGAAATGATACTCAACACATACATTTTGTAAAGCAGTCTTAAAAGAAACATGTTGATGCACAAGATATTGGCTCAAAATGACAATTTAAAAGCAGATTTTAGTGCTAACATCATCAACTGCTATCCAGCTAACGTTAGCAATAGCGTTTCCAATGTTCCCATTTATGTAAAAGATGCTAGCAGTTACCAACACTGTTTTTTGTTGTATAGCTGGAGCACAAATATTTATAATTTGTTCCCTCTAATTAATAATTTGTGCTAATGAAATTAAATTTTTCCATTAATCAACATGTAAACACAGCAGCAGGTGAAGGAAGTGGAACATGTAGCAGGAGCTGTTGGAGACCAAAGAGCTAAAAGCTAAAAACGTTCATCAGGTCGATTCCAAACACGAATCCAGGTGCTATAGTCACACGTCAAGGTCATACGTGTCATCTTCATCTTCTTTGATCTACACATGAAGTCTCGTCATGGTCCGCTGCAGTTTAAAGGTTCTGGGATAAAGGAACAACAGTGTCATGTGATCAATAATCAAACACCTCGGCTGAGTTAAGCTTGAGATCCGACTAAGAACAACTTTATTAACAGAGATTCATTTCTTTAACGTTCCCCATGACGTGGATCTATAGGTGTGATTACCTCTGTCACACCTGTTAAAACGGTCACATGATCAATACCAGGTGGAGGTGGACTGGTGTTTCAGTGGTGGTTTCATTTAAAACTAAGGCACAGCTTCCTCCCAGCTGCTCACTTTATAGGTTTGTTTTGTTTATTTTAGGTTTTTGTGTAAATGTTTAAATCTTTTTCAGCAGCTTTACGAACTATAATAAACATATTTTATTTTATATTAATGTGATATAACAGCCGTCCTTCCTCTCCTCCCTCCTCCTCCAGGTGATGAGTGGTACCTGTGCAGGCTCACTCTGAGCATGCCCAGTCAGGCCAACCTGCAGTGGGCCATGTCTCCCTCACCTTACCTGGGCTCTGTGGGTCCTGATGCCACACCTGGCTCTGTGGTGTACCGACTGTCGGCACGGCAACGAGACGGGACGCAGGAACAGACACAGTTCCTCCTACTGGACGGTGAGTCTTTTTATTTTATTTTATTTTATTTTATCTTATTGCATATTTGCTATGTGGCCAAAAGTATGTGGACAACTCTGTCCCTTGGTCCGGGTCTGTTCCAGTGAAGAGAAATCTTTGTGCTGCAGGAAACAGTAAAACTTTAGACCAGTGGTTCTCAAACTTTATAACATCACGGACCCTCATCTGATAAGATGTTTACAACACGATGCTTTGTTAGGAAACACATATTTTACCACCTATTGGACAGATTTCAATCATTTTGCAATTTAATTCTGTTTTAAATTCAAAAATCTCAGTCAATTACAAATTATTTTGAATAATTCAAATATATGATTGTTCTGTTTCAGCAGGACTTTTAATTTGTAAAATGAAGGTAAACTGTTAAAATTTTCACAGGTCAAATTTTTTTTACAGTGTACTAAATTTCACTTTCTAAAATATGTTGTTTAAAATTTTGATTTGACACCTGTAGGTCATTAATAAGGGAAAAAAGTGGGTGAATTTATTGTGAAAATAAACAAAAAACAAAACATTTTCTTGCCTGAAATGTCAGCCATCTTGGAAATGTCAGCCATCTTGAATTTTTGAGTGCCTAATGTATTTTATCAAAAGGAGTTTAGTACTTGTATCCAGATTTGAAAGATTTCCCCTGAAATACGCAGGTTTCTGCTGCGCTAAATGTTAGCATGTCCACATACTTTTGGCCACGTAATGCACATATAAAGGTTCTCTAGAGCACAGTTCTCCTCGCTCTTCAAATACAACCAATATGATGTAGTTTAAGAATAAAATAATCCGTTTTTAAAATCCATATTTTCGGATCCTCGCTCACCTTTCTTCTCGTAGTTGCAGAACGTGTAAGAATTTGTCTCGTGACACGAAGCGAAGCTGCTTCCTCCACGTGTTACTCGCCTAAAAAACCTGTCATGTCTTTGCTCCGGCTCTTATCTGCTGCCTGTATCTGTAATTAGGTCCGCTGCCGCTCCGCCAGGCATTCTGTGACAAACCTATTTTGTTCAAAGGAGCGATTTATAAATAAAATTTGACTTGTTGAATTTCAATTACCGTCAAGTTGGAGAGGGAGAGAAAAATGCACATAAACGGCATGGAGCTGCACTGTTAATCGCTCCCTGGGGCAAAGAAAGCTCCCAGAGTCGGGAATAATAGGAAAGTCTCTGGAGAGGCAGAGAGTGGGAGGGTGGGCGGATGGGTGCCG
Organism: Seriola dumerili; assembly: GCF_002260705.1. Taxonomy (NCBI): domain Eukaryota; kingdom Metazoa; phylum Chordata; class Actinopteri; order Carangiformes; family Carangidae; genus Seriola; species Seriola dumerili. The sequence continues at coordinate 636,171 of NW_019174690.1, forward strand.
GTGGCTGTGGATTTTTTATTTTTTTATTTTTTATTTTTTTCAGCGGAGGAGAGAAGGAGGAGAGAAGGAGGAGGAAGGAGCAGGAGAGATATTTTGAGAGCTAATTTCTAATGCTTTCACATTAAGAGCCTCTGACTTCCCTTTGGCGTAATGTGACTACACGTGTACCGTCAAATAATCCAATAATTTACATTAAAAGTGGTTTTTAATATCATGCCAATATGGAAATATATTCACACAGTGTGTGTGTGAAGCCAATTAACGTGACTTCACTCAGTTTGTGGATCTGAGATTTACAGTTTTATAGTGGAGGGCTGATGATGATTGATGATTTTAAACAGTTTCATTTCTACCAGCGTCTCTATTGTTTTCTATTATAATAATTCACATCTATTAATGAAGGGAGCAAAATTCTGAATTCTACTTTTTACAGCGGAGTCGACATTTTAATGTTTCCTGCTGAGTCTTTCTAAAGGTTGAATGTAACAGTGGTTTCATTAAACATATTCTCTAGATAATAATATAATAATCACTATATGTTCTTTTAGTATTTCAATTAAATAATGTGATGTAATAAGTAATAACGACGTAACGAAGAGCTAAAAAAATGATTAATTTTACAAAGTGAATTAAAAAGTGTAGTTTGATTTTAAATTGTTTTTCTTTATGGTGAATTCCAACAGTTAAAATATAAACACATCTGAACAACTGAACAGCTCTCCACACTTTGTCCTGTCGTCTGTTCGTCTCTCTGACGGACGCTGTGATTGGCTGAGTGGATTTAAATGTGATAAAGTTGGTGTTGAAAAAAGAATCGTGAAGAATCAGTGTTGAAGTCAAGGTATCGGGATCAATACTGATATCACCGATAAGAAACCCCGCCCTAAAAACTTCTCAACGCTTCTTAAAATAATCTTTGTGACATTCATGGTCCCCAGAGGACGAACCCTAATGATTCTGATGATAACAAATGTCTTAAAAAACAAAAGATGATCATAATAATTGGTAATAATAATTGGTTTCGTGTTCTGTTGATCAATTAATCAACAAATTTTAGGTCTGAAACTAACAATTAATGTCATTATTGATTAATCTGCTAGTTATTTTCTTGAATAATCGATCAGTCATTCATGGTCCCCAGAGGCCGAACGATACTCAGCCCTAAAAGTAAGTGTTAATAAAGATTTGAAGGTGTTTCTCAGTATGAAAGTATTAACAAATTGAACATATCGATGTGACTAAGAATCGGTTGGTTAGAGAGTTTGATTAATCGCCCCACCCTCGTCTTGAATTATTGATTACTGCTCTCACTAGAGCCCCATGTACAATCCTCATTAGGGTTTCAGCAAAAAGTCAGTTTGAAGTTAAAGTTAGTTCAACAAAATTTTATTTCCTCACATCAGGATGTTGCTGCAGGTCCTTGAACGTAGCACGGGGTGCAGGAAACAGATTTTACTGAATATCACATTATTTTAGGTTTTTATCTTTGTATTGAAACAGAACGTGTCTGTGAGGATTCTCCATCTTTCTGCTCGTTCTTTTCAAAATAAAAACAGTTTAATGAAAAACTAAATAAATGTGTGTCATTTGTAAATGAACCTGCAGAAACAGGAAGTCAGTCAGAGACTCGGATGAAAAATGTCTCCACAAATAGACGGAGTGGGACGAGGTGATTGACGGGCTGGATGCAGCTGCTGCTGGTTCAAGACCCTCTGGTCAACAGCTGTGGATTCTTCTCCTCCTTTATCCCTCTTTTCTATCTTCTACACCTCTTTCTACATCTTCCATTTTTACTCCCCCTCCCCCCTCCCCCCCCCGTTCATCCCTCCCTCCCTCTCTCTCGCTTCACCCAGGGGGGACGTGGGTAAAAAAAAAAAGAAAAATTTAACCCGCACTTTTCCTCTGAGTCTTCAAAGAGTGTGTTAACCAGCTCACACACACACACACACACACACACACACACACACACACATGTTGCTCCAGCTGGCAGAAGGGTCCTCAGCAGCTTCACTTTCAACACACGCACACACATAAATAAACACACACACACACACTCTCATGCACACACACACACACATAAATATACACACACACACACACACACACACACAGCAGCCCTCCAGCCTCTGGACAGCTGTGGCTGTTTAAACGTCTCCACGACACATTTTGAATCTGAACTTCACACCGTAACGTCCGTGTTTCATGTTTTATGAAACAGCGAGACTCATCTCAGTCTTTATTCACGACTTTCAGCAGCTTCTCGTCAGATTTCATGTGTCACTTTGAGCCGAGGTTTGTCTCAGGTTACAGAGACTCTGTCAGAGGTTAACTTCAGTTCTTCTGGTTGAATTGAACGTTTTATTTTTGACAAAGCTGAAAGACCGACTTATATCTTCATTCATTTCCCTTCAGGTTTAACTTCTGTAAGTGACACTTTTATAAGATATGGAGCTGCCGTTGTGCAAGTAGCCATTAACGTTACCACGCATATCATCACATGAAAGTATCCATGAAGCAATATGGTCATGGATGTGTTGGGAAAAGTCATGTGACTAAAGGCAGCTACAAACCAGCAGGTGAAACCTAAATGACTCGTCAGGACTCATTCTGCTCCAGTGATTAAATTAAAGAGTAACAGAGATAATGATGATTAAAACTCACAGATTAAAGACATAACGTGTATCTGAAGTATCTCTCTCTCTCTCTCTCTCTCTCTCTCTCTCGGACCAACCAGGTGGGGACGAGTGCTTCGAGGTAGACCGTCGTTCCGGCGAGATCCAGACCACAGGTCGACCTCTGACCCCGAGTAGGGAGTACCTGCTGCGGGTGCAGGCAGTGGACGGACGCGGGCGTAAAGGCCCCCCGGCCACAGTGGCCATCCTGGCCGGTTACCGCCCGCCGCAGTTCACCAATGCCACCTACAGCCTGAACGTGGCGGAGAACACACCTGTCGGCCAACCGTGAGTCAGACGTCTTAACTGACCTTAAGTGACCTTAAGTCATTCCTTCAGTGTAAGACAAGGATCAGGAGGAAACCTTAAATACTTAAGGGAACATATTAAGGAAAACTTAACTTAAGGTGTGTTGTGCAGCTGACAGGGTTGTGTAGTGTTAGTAGTGTGTGTAGTAGTGTGTGTAGTATTGCAGTATTGTTAGTGTCAGTATTAGATTCTCAGCTGTGTGTGTGTTTGTGTCTTTGTCCTCCATGTTTACAGAAACATCATTTACATTCCACTGCCTCAGAAACTGAGTGTAGAAATGGCATCTGTGTGTGTGTGTGTGTGTGTGTGTGTGTGTGTGTGTGTGTGTGTGTTTCTCCACGGTCAGCTCTTTGCTCTGCGTGTCATGTGATGCATGAAAAGATGAACCCTGTAGAGCGAGACAAAAGAGAAGGAGAAGGAGGGAGAGGTGGAGGAGGAGGGGACGATAGAGGGAGGGATGATGAAGAGGAGGAGGAGGAGGAGAGGGAAAGGGATGGAGGGATGAAGAGAGATGGAGGAGGAGGAGAAGAAGAAGAGGGGGATGGATGAAGAGGACCCAGATGTATGTGTGTGGCCTGAGGCTGAGAATTTGAAAGTGTGGCAAATTCAAATATTTATTAAAAGCGAGGTCTGGATAAACATGAAGGGGAGTGTGTGTGTGTGTGTGTGTGTGTGTGTAAGTGAATCCCTCAGGGCTGCTGGCGCAAAGCACATTGTATTAATATCCAAGTATCCATGCCACCCTGTGAGCAGAGTGTGTGTGTGTGTGTGTGTGTGTGTATTCCTACATGTGTTTCATTTGTGTCTCTGCTTCCATTATGTCCCTTTTATGTCCTCACGTGTGTCCCTGTGTGTGTCCCTGTGTGTGTCCCTGTGTGTGTGTGTGTGTGTGTGTGTGTGTGTTTCAGTCAAATTGATTAGGCAGGTTGTTTTCGGTCTCTGAGTGCAGAATAATCCGTGAAGGCTGCGGACATTAAACGCGGCGCTGGACCTCGACCAGCACGCCGCGTGTTTGGAAACGGAGACGTGGAGCGGCGTTCTGACATGTGGTCATTTCCTCCTCTGGAGTCTTCCTCCGCCTCGTCTCTTCTCGTCCTGTTAAATATAATGACACCACTTCACAATAAGACTTCCCTTATAAAGGATTTATAAATGGTTTATAATCAGGTTATTAATTCTGTTGTTAGCGCTTTATAAATCGTTAATAAACAATTATAAACACTCACGTTTTTTTGCCGCCGACACCGATCAGGGAATTTGTATTTGTACATTGATGTTTATGTTTTGACACTTGAAATTTCAATAAGAAAATTGTTTTATTAGTCAGATTAATGAGTAGTAAGTATCAACTTGATCTTGCCAAATAGTGAGCTGCATCAATGCATGAAAACTGTTATAACTTGTTTATAATTGTTTATTTATATGTAAAGTGTTAACAACCAAATTAATAACCTCATAATAAACCATTTATAAATCCTTTATAAGGGAAGTCTTATTGTGAAATGGTGCCAATATAATGTCTCACAGCCCAAATTCAACGTCTGCGTTCAGACAGATGCTCCAGATGTGCAGAAGTTCAGATTTAGAACATGTGGTTGACTTTTCAAAATAATGTCCACTTCACATTTTGCAGAGCTGAGAGAGTCTCCAGCGTTATCGCCTCATATCAAACTGCCCTTTGGTATTTTACTGATCTTAATTATGACGAGGAAACTCTGCTGTGAAATGTCTGACTTGGCGTTTAGTGCTGCAGAAGTGCTTACCAGGCAGACTTTATATAGATGTCTCACGCCAGCCGAAGCCCATTATTCAAGGTAATTAAACCCAAACTTAATGAAGACAGAGCGACAGTATTTTAGGAATCCACAGGACTTTCATCCTCGCTCGAAACTCCGTCACCGCGTCATGTCTCTTATACGTAGAGGGATCTGAACCATCTCCGCCCGCCAGTGAATATGATGCGAGCACGGCTCTTAGATAAGAACATGGAGATCAGTTTCATCTGTGTTCACCGAGGCAGCATCCGTCCCCAGGGGCCGCATCCTTCGGAGGATGTGGCGTTACAAGGGTGTGACCCTTCGTGGCTTTACGAGGGTGTGACCCTTCGTAGACCGCAAAGGTCGAACTGAGATGAGACGGTCTGGTCCACGGAGGCTGTGTCCCACAACATCGGTGGCACGACTAGACCGTCCCATTTCGAAGGCTCCTTCAAATGCGTCCTTCTTTTCCTGCTTTCCTTTGTGGCTCAACATATCCCAAGATTCATTGCGGCGCCGGTAATGATAGCAAACAGCAGAACACCTGACAGAGAGTCTGAGGATCACACTGTGTAATCTAAGTGTTGTGTTTCGGGTCGGTTCAACAGCTGAACGGTACAACTGTTAAAACCAAGTTTTTGTAAAAAAAAAAACAAAAAACAACGTATTGTCAAGGTTGCTAGGCGACAGGAGCGGCGCTTTGTGAGGCAGCGGTAGCGGTAACGGCCTCCGTTGATCAGACCGTCTCATTTCAGTTCGGCTGCGACAGGGCCACACCGTCGTCCTCCGAAAGATGCGGCTACCGTTTCATCACAAAGTGTCGTTCCTGTTGCCTAGCAACCTTGACAACACATAACTTTATTTTCTCACAAAAAGCTTGAGGTTTTTAAGCTCCTCGGTTTTAACAGTTGTAACGTCAAACACTTGCATTCAACAGTGTGAATCTCAGACTCTCTGTTGGTGTCGTTTGCTTCCATTACGGGTGTGCAATGAATCCTGGGATATGATGAGGCGGTGCCCCCACAAAATAGAGTTTGTGCATGTGGAGGTGAGCATGGTCTTTAAACCAGCTGATTCCCTGCAGAGAAAACGCCACAAAAAGCATCAGAACTTGGAGTGAAGGTCGCAGCTCGGAGGTTGTTGTTGTGGTTTCTGGTAGCAACAGTCAGGGGAGGGGGAGAGAGAGAGAGAGGTCGAGGATGTATTTAGCCTAGCTTAGCATAAAGACTTGAAGCAGAAATGAGGAAGAATAAACCGTCCAGCTCCTCAGATTCACCTGTCCGTGTGTGTGTAGAGACAGAAATGTAAGAACGGAGACATTGTGGTTTTAGCATCAGACTCTGACCCGCTGTGTTCCCGTGCAGTGTCGCGGCGGTCCAGGCCGTCTCCTTCCAGAAGAAGAGCCTGTCCTACATGCTGCTGGTGAATCCCGGGAACCTGTTCAGCATCAACCAGGAGAGCGGCGCGCTCAGCCTCACCCGGACCGTCGACTACGAGAGCGGACACAACCTCCACACCCTGCAGGTCCGAACCTCCGAACCCGACACGGGCCTCAGCAGCGTGGCAGAGGTGAGATCACACACACACACACACACACACACACACACTCCTCTGCTCACTCTGGAGTCTCACTTTAGGCGCTTATTAAACATTTATCTGCTACTTCACTCATATATTGATCTGGTGTTTATGAACCTCAGTGTGGTGAACACATTCACATCCATCACATCAGTCAAAGTTTGTTTGCAGAGATTTGGAGACTTTCTAAAAACCGGGCTTCAGTTTTTCAGAGGCGTCATGACGGAAGGAGCTGAGGTAGTTCCTGACACTGTGACATAAACACCGGGGCGTCATGTGATATCAACATTTCAAAAGGTGAATTTAAGAAATGATGTAGAAATGGAGAAAGTGCCCTCAGAGCTCAGAAGGTAATTAACAGCCGCACACGCTGATGGTCGAAGGCGGCGTTGACCCTCGACTATTGAACGCGCCGCTCTCTGATGAAAACTCATTATGAGTTGAGAGGGAGTGCAGCCTCGAAATCAGACGCCGTGATGCAACTGTTTCGTTCACTGTATAATCTGTTTATGTGCTCATTATGCATGCGTAAAAAAAAACTGAGCACGCGGCGTCTTTCACCCGGCGTCCTGTGAAGCCGCTCATGATGAAATCTCTGCGCTCCCTGACCTCAGTGATCGCGTCTGATCAGGTTGTGATCAGCAGTTTTGGCTCAGTTTGTTACGGGGTTTACAGCATCATGGATTAACACACACACACACACACACACACACACACACACACACACACAGTGCTAAGTGCAGAAACCTTGCAGCTAAGTACTGACTCCTATTCTCACAGTAAGCTCTGAAGACCTCATACAGCAGATAGCTACATCTGTTCACACACACACACACACACCCACACACACACACACACCCACACACACACACACACACACACACACCTAGAGAAATCCATTATCACCTGCTCTCAGTGTCCAGATGGTTGAGACAGAGAATAGTTGCTAAACTACCAGCATCCCCCAAAGGTCTCTGCTGCTCTATAAGCTCGGCTGGCTAATTCACTCTAAAGGCCCTGTGTGTGTGTGTGTGTGTGTGTGTGTGTGTGTGTGTGTGTGTGTGTGTGTGTGTGTGTGTGTGTGTGTGTGTGTGTGTGTGCCAGGTGTGTGGAAAGCCTCCTCAGCACTGCTGATATTACATGTTACTGTAGCTTCTGCAGTTTCTGTTGCCTTCAGCTTCTAAAGACATTTCCAGTCCGTCAGCACGAACTCGTTCGTCTCCGTCATTACAGCTTCATACTTCATACTTACATCCGTCAGCCTGACAGCCTCCGTCTGCAAATTACTCACTTTATTGCCCCAAAAAAAGCTCAAACGTTTCAAAATAAAAGCCTCAGTCACGACAGGGAGTTGCATTGCCTGAGAATTCACCTGAGAGTTTTCTGTCGTTAACCAAATTTTAAATCAATGACATCAATCTGTCTGTATTTATATTAGTGTGACAGTTTAACAGAGGATCCACCGAGCATTCGTCATGACAACGAGTTTGTTCAACATTACAGCCTCAGGGAATTTAAACTGTAAACCAACTGAATGTTCTTTGTCCATCGAGCCGTCACACACCGATTTCCCACTGGTCAAAAAACCCTCTAAGACCCGCCTTTTTCTTAGCGGGTTCACCTGCGTTTAAAATAACCTGCATGTAGCCACTAACTCTGGTGACGGAGGTCGAGCAGCTGAAGAGTCAGGAGAGTGCAGAGACCAAAAACTGCTAAAACAGAGTTTTACGTTTCTGTTTTTCTATAGAAAGAAAATACTGGTCAGATTTTAGTCTGAACTAAATGTTTGCTGTGAATATATAGTTTAATGTTACTGTGGAGAGAAGAGGTTATTTAAGAGAAGATCAAATACTCATTTATTAGTCTCATAGTGGGGAAATAGGTTTATTATAGTTTAGATTAGTAGTAGTTATAGTTTAGTTCAATTCAGTGTTTTGGTTTATTAAATACAAGCTAACCTATATTAGCCGTTAGCTGAGCGGCAAAACTAAATCTTTATTGTCTTACTTTATCAACACATAAACAAATCTGTTTACATTAGTAAATAAAAAACAAATATGACTGATTCAGCCCCCCCGTGGTCGGCAGTACATGAAATACACGAAGCCTCCTTTTCTTCACATGAAGTCACATCTGGGAAATCTTTGCTGAAAATTGAAGAAATCAGAGAAATCAGTAAACAGCTCGACTCTTTCCTTCAGCAGTAAAATAACTTGTTGTTTTGCTTCTGTCTTTGGATTCGTATCAGTCCTGTGAATTCAGAGCGGCGTCTCCTGCTACTCACATATTCATGTGTTTGGGCTGCAGTCAAAATCCTAAACAGTTTTCCTTCCTTTTCTTTAAATATTCAGCCCATGTTTGCAGATGCAGCCCCCGCATCGAAATCCTCTCAGCGTGCCCCTCCGCCGCCCCGCTGTTATTACTCAACAGGTGGTGGCATCGACGGTTCGTGGGCGCCGTAGGTAATCCGCGCTCAGGTGCTCGGGTCGCCAGCCTCGCCGGTTAAATCGGGGCTTTATTAAGGGAATGGAAAATGGCGTTTTGGTTTGAGCTCCAGTGGCTCGGGATAGTGGGTGAACTGGACGGGAACGTGACGGCGCTGAGGCTCAGGATTTGGGTGGAGAGAGAGAGAGAGAGAGAGAGAGAGAGAGAGAGAGGATGGAAATGGGTTTCTCTCGTCGAGCAGGAGACATTCGTCTTCATCATGTTTGCATGAGGAATTCTGGGTAAAGGATGGTCAATTCACTAAAGTCTAATATTACAACAACACCTCCAGACCAGCTGACTGAGTGACTGACAAGATGATAAACAAACGAACATCATTCACTCTGAGCCTCGAAGAATAAAGGTTGTTGTTTATAACAACAGGAGCAAAATTAAACTTCTGGCCCAACGTAGGCTCAGGTCTTCGGCCCGAGTCCGGCCCACGTACGTCCACATCTGGGCAGATTCCGGCTGTTATCCTCCTGTATTGACTGACAGCCGTGAGATTGTCTTTGTGTGCGCCACAATAGGTCCGGATGTGGAAGTACCATCTGACAGTCATGCCGTATATGGGCCAGATTCGGGCCGG
>NW_019174690.1:650559-694432 GCF_002260705.1 Seriola dumerili
CGTTTACGTTTTTTCGTCGTTCTTCGTCTTGTCCACGTTGGTTCAGTGTGGCCCGGACTCTCATCTGTCTCTTCTGTCCTCTCAGTGTCAGAACTACAGTCTGAACGCCGCCGTCCTGGAGAACCAGCCGCCAGGGACGTTTGTCCTGCGCGTCCAGGCCCACGACGCCGACATGGGGGTCAATGGAGAGGTCAAATACGGCATCATGCACAGAGACGGGGTGTCGTCTGGGTTTGACATCGACCCTAACACCGGTGAGTTCCACAGTAACACATTAACGCTATGTGGCATTTTGGAAAAGTGAAAGTAGATGTTGAAATACACCAAAAAACAAAAATTAAATTTCACCTAAATTTAATTTTAAAAAAGCAGTTTCAGTTTTCAGGTATAATTTTGTCCTTTATAAAATCTCATTGCACAAAAATCTGCCAATGAACAGAAGTGTCAGGAGTAACCGTAGCCGTGGTAACGTGGTATCTGTGTTTGTCAGGTGTGATCACCACGGCGGTGAGTTTCGACCGCGAGCGTCAGAGGGAGTTCACGCTGTCAGTGACGGCCACCGATCAGGCCGAGGAGCCGCTGATCGGGATCTGTCAGATCACCGTGCTCATCGCCGACCGCAACGACAACGACCCCAAGTTCGAAAACAGCCGCTACCAGTGTGAGTTACTATGACAACTGTTACTGTTACTACCAATACTACTACTACTGTTACTGATACTACTACTACTACTACTACTGTCACTGCTATCAGTACTACTACGACTGTTACTACTGTTACTGTTACTACCAGTGTGAGTGTCTGCTTAATACTGATACATTACTACCATCACTACTACAGCTGTCAGTGTGTCAGTCAGATACTGCTAAGATTACTGTGGCTACTACTAATACTACCACTGCAAGTGTCGACTTCTGTTTGACGAACCCTGTGATACTCTAAAGAGTTAGACGGGAATTATATTTTTTTGTCATTTCGTTTACATTCAATAATACCGCTGTTAGTTTGATGGATTATTAGTATATGTGTTAAAGATACCTGATAACGTGACTGATTTTCCCAGTTTATTCAGAATCATGTCAGTGATTTGGGGGGAGGGGATGCTGACTATGACGCTGTCCGTGGTGCTGAAGTAACAAACGGATTTATACAAACTCCTCATTCGATATTTAATTGTCTCTAAACCAAATATCAAGAGCTCTGGGTCTTTCTAAGAGACGGATTGTAGCGACGTTCAGAGCGAACACGCTGTTTCCTGAAGTAGTGAAGTAGCCGTTGTTAGCGTTAAATGTTGCTTAGCGATCTTTAAATTTCCCGACTATGGCAACACGTTGGAATCGCCGAAGCCCTGACTTCCAGTACTACTATTAGTAATACTACTACTATTGTTACTGTTACTGCTACTTCTACATCTGTCACCACTGATCTACTACTGCTACCATTTCTACTGTTTCTGGAGTTACTGCTGTTACTGCAGTGACTGAAACTGCCACTGCTTTTATCACTGCTTCCTCTGCTGCTGCCTTCTCTCCTGACATTAGAAACAGTCCAGCAGCAGTGTTAGCTGTTGCACCTCTGCTGCTCTGCTCCTGTCAGGAGTTGGATGTTTTTTTTTTTTGTTTTTTTTTTTTCCTTCCATCTTGTGTATGTGAACGTGTGAAACAAGTCAGTGACACACTCTGGGTTAAAAGGTGTCTCTCCCTGTGGAGTCGCCCACACTAACATCTGTGTCTCTCACCGTGCCACACGAAATCCTCCTGTGTGCGTTTCAAGGTAAACCAGAGTTTGGAAAGGAAACAGGTGAGGAAAGTGTTTGTTTGTCACCATCTATCAATCTGCATCCTTGTAATCCTGGAAAGCACTTAATACTGATGAAATATTCGCCGCTGGCTCCCGGGGGTCCCTGTTTGTTTACTATGTGTGCAAATATGTTTTGATAAGCGTCGTGTCAGAAGTTCTCCTCGTCAGATTAGAGAAACACACAGAGTGGCTCATTAACTATTTAACAGGCAGATTGGAATGTTTCTGGGACATGCATTCATTTACCAGTGTGTGTGTGTGTGTGTGTGTGTGTGTGTGTGTGTGTGTGTGTGTGTGTGTGTGTGTGTGTGTTTCGGGGGTTTTCCTGCACAAACGGAGGAAGTGATCTGGAAACTCTGCGCGTTGTTTATCTTACGGCCTCGATCAACATACATTAGAATCAATATTAGAATCAAATTCCATTGAAACGACTGTTTCCTGAATAACTTTTATTTGCTAACTTCCCTCCGTTACTGCTGCTCCAGTGAAAAACGTGATGAATTAGATTCAGACTTTCCATTTTCACAGGTCACAGGACAGAGTTTGAAAGATTTGTTTCGAAAAATCCGAAGTAAAGGTCGATAGATAGATAGATAGATAGATAGATAGATATGAGGAGACCACATCCAGTAGATAGACTGATCGGATAAATAGATTTTATATCATTACTGTTTATGTATCATGTTCCCTTAGATTATCCACTATGAATCTTGTATTTAAACCATATAATTAATGAGGGCACTATGATGAAAGGCTAAAATCTTACATAATAAACACAATGGGTTTAATTCTGATTAACTTTTCATTTAACAAATTGCTCAGAGTTTCTTTTTTGAATTTTAAGAATTATGAACCATAGTTTTCCTTTCAGATCAACAAAAGCTCTTTGGGAAAACAGCAATTTTTAATAAAGAACAAGATTTTGTTTCATCCACAAAAGAAATAAAATGCAGCATTATCCATCTTCCAGACTGTCTTATTTGTAGATATAAACCAAAGGAGGCAGGAAAATCCTGTGTTTGCTTCTCGTGGTTGTTTCTCTGTGACACACATTAAACTCAGCAGGATCTGACGTGAGTCTTCAGATGAAACGTATCCAGATGTCACAGAGACATTATTATTGACATAATGCTTGAAATGCAGTATTATGGAGGGAAATGCGGCGGCAGACCTCCTCCCTGCTCCTTGTTGGTGTTTTGAGATCGGCGCTGACACACATCACAGTCAGCAGGATTGGAGGTTATATTCATAAATTTAAAAACGCATCTGTTGACTTTGCAGTGTGAGACTGAGAAATGACAAAATGAGGTGACACGGTGCTGACACGACACAACGCTGCGTTACCATTATTATAATATCTGCTTACCATCACAGAACATGATGTTGTCCCGTGTTCAGTCGAGTTTAATGGAAATCAGGATTCAAGCCTCCGTCAGGACGTGATGTTAGCTACAGCTGCTGAGGGTGGACGCTGTTTATATCTGATTATATCTGTTAGCAGTGGTAATGTAGCGGTAGCAGTAGTAGCAGAAGTACTAGCAGTGGTAATGTAGCGGTAGCAGAAGTACTAGCAGTACCAGTAGTACCAGTGATATTTCAGCCTCTGTTTGACTGTCTCTCTTCCCTCCCAGATTTCCTTCGGGAGGACACTCCAGTAGGGACTAGTTTCCTCCGAGCGGCGGCACACGATGACGACCAGGGGAGCAATGCGGCCATCACATACTCGCTGTCCAATCAGAAGCCAGCATACCTGCACATCAACCCCAGCACTGGCTGGATTTACGTCAACCACCCCATCTCACAGGTAAGAAACACAACCTCTTCACGCCCCAGCAACATCTGGATCCTACCCAGAATCCAGCTGTGATCCTGATGATGATGTGCAGATGATGATGTCTGGATGCAAACTGAGTGTAATCAAGTAAAGAAACAAAAAATATCTTCACTTTAAAACGTCCTCACTTCTCTGATATGTTGTCACTTTAATAAAAACGTCCATACTTTCCAAAAAATGTCCTCATTTTCCAAAACATCCAGGTTTCAAAAACATTTCCAAAAAAAAAAAGAAAAAAAAAACATCCCCACGTTCTAAATAAATTCTCAAGGTCTAAAACACAAATGCGGTCCTCACAAAGACAGAAGCACAAGAACACACACATACACACACACACACACACACACACACGTAATATATTCTTGCCTGTCTCAATTCTCATGTCGCTCCGTTGATAAAATCTCGATACATAAATAAACATGGAGGCAGAGAGCAGTGCTGTTTAATAACAGCTAACATGTTTGGTATTCATCCACTGAGGGAGCTCTGAGTGTTGGTGTGTGTATGTTCTTGTAGCTTTAGGTGAGTTTTTGTGTATTTTTGCGTACAGTATGTTCACAGGATGTGCTGTGTGAGTGTATGTGTGTGTAGCTCTGGGCTTCATGGCTTCATGCTAAAACTTCTTTCCTATCATTCATCTTTTTTTTTCCCCCTACGGTCTCCATTTCATTTCTGTTGTGCCATGTCTGTACGACGTGTTTGCAAGTAATAATGGAAACAGAGAGATGACACCAGGGAGAGAAGTGATGAAGAAATATACAGAGACAGAAGGAGACAGACAGAGGAGGTCGATCTACAGGTCCTGTGGCTGGAAGAAGTGTCTACGTTATTTTATATTTAGACAAGTTCAGACAAAAAGATCATCCCCTGTTTTACTAGTAGAAGTCCCTTTTAAGAAGATTTAGTCAATGATTTTGTTTATTTTATCGTGCACCTTTAGTTATGGTGTCTTTTCATTGAAACTGAAATATTGTTGAGTGCAAACTATACAATGAAAGAGGGTGTCTGTTATAAAAACTAAAGTTAAAGGTAAAAAACTAACTAAACCACCACACCAAATAAAATGATAAACTCTATATTAATGTCAAAATGTATCTCTACAACAACTAATCCTCCATTCACCAGTGTTTGCTAACATTAGATCATATATAATATTTTATATCGGTAATGAAATGACAAGCTAACACTGTAAATGAAAGGGTGTGCGATCAGCTAGCTAACATCAGCTAGCTAAACTGTAACCTAGGGCTAAAGTGAGAAACCAGCTAACATTAGCATTCATCTGTTGAGACGTGACACAGTCTAATTTGGAAACTCTGAAGATAAGAAAGTAAAGTGTATTAAACAAGCTAGATAGTTAGCTACTGTTACTGACTACTGAATGTTTTTATGTGTTGAATTCAAAATTGTTTTAACTTAACAGTAGCACGAATAACAATGGAAGAATTTGTTTCAGTGTCTCCAAAACATTCATGTAAATATCAGGTTGTGGTTTCAGTCCTCTTGATTGTATTGTAGAAGATTTTATTCCACAAAGTCAAAAGAAAGTCAGAGGAAGAGCCGGAGAGAAATGGATGAAGGGATGTAGACAGACAGAGGTGGAGGTTGCACCACCTCAGTGAAACATTAATGTTGAGTTCCTCCTGGATGAAGGGTTGATGGAGCTGATGATGGACTGGGACAGATAGAGAACAGGCTGTATGTCCTGGTTTGTGGTGGTGGTTTACATTTAGTTCATTAAATATGTTGCTCTGCTTTAAAAATTAATGTGTTAGATACGACTGAAGTTGTTTTTAAACTTTTTTCCACTGCTCTCTGCCAGTGTTTTTTCCCCTCAGATGACAGGAAGCTGCTCAGGTCTTCCTGTTCTTGGACTCAGTTCTGTGCAGAATTGGCTTTTCCACTGAACTCACTGAGTTTTGGTCCAAATTATTTTGCTTCTCTCATCTTTCCATTGTCTTGCTGGAAAATCAGGCCATGGACTTCACCTCCTTTCAGCATTGTTCTTTTTTGGTTGAAACTCAGCCTGTTTGCAGCAGAGGAGGAAGTATTCAGATTATTTACTTAAGTAAAATAAACACTGCTATACTGTGAAAACACTCCATTACAAATGAAAGCCCTACAATGCTGTGTAACTTAAGTAAAAGTATCAACAAAATGTACTTTAAGTATCAAAAGTGAAAAAAGTTAAAGGAGCTGTATGTAAGTTTTCCTGTTGCTTCATAGCCAACGTTAGCCTATGTTAGCATTAGCAGCTGTGTACTTACCAGCCTAGAGGAAACACTGAGACTTAATTTCTTTACCTACCAACAGCTGTCTCCAGAGGTGGAAGAGGTGAAGTTGGCATGCTAAACAGCTAGCTGCTAGCTAGCTAAGAGTCTCGTCACTTTCCAATACCGAGTCAGTTCATTCTGTCCTGAAGATGTAGCTGCTCAGAGGACGTTTTATAACCTTTTGTATTGTAAACACAACTATTGCTTAAGCTCTTTGCAATACTGGTAATTAAAACTGCTGTTAATGCTAACGTTAGCTATGTAGCAATAAAAAAATTAAATATAGCTCCTTTAATTTGGAAAATTGGCGGCCGTGATTATTGGATTAATAAATGTATGTACAGTATTAAGTAGCTTTGAACTGCTGTAGTTTATCAAGATTAAGCTAATTTTAACAATTTTACATAGGCTAATCTCAGGGAGTGAACTAATTAATAAGTTTAATTAAGTAATTAATACCTCAGATATAGTGACGTAGCACAAGTAGCTCAAATCTGTATTTATATATAGTAGTTGTGTAGTTACTTAGTTATTTTCCACCTCTGCCCACATGGACATACTTACTAAAAGGTAAAAAACGAGTTTAGTTTGAAAATTTGACACTAATAAGCCAAAGTTTTTGGATTAAATATACTTAACCTAATATACTGTGCATGTACAGTAAAGTGGGGAGAGTGTTCACCCAGCTGATGCGCTCACATGTGCAGTAAAGTGATATTTATGCATGCACTGAATGATAAATGATAAATGATCTGATGCACTTGTGCAGATAATGACAGCACAGTCACAGGGTCATGAGGTCAGAGGTCACGAGGTCGAGGTCATATTTCCAGTGGCAGCAGCTGTTGTGTTGTTTCCACTGTGAGAAGCATAAAAATTGCATCAAACAGACTGTTGTGTTAAAAGTTTGATGATCCTCTGTGTGTTTTCGTCTTTGTACAAAGTCAAACTGAAAATTCAAAATCTTTCTCTGACTGTTCTTCTTCTTCTGTGACTGTCGACGTCTCTCTGTTCTTCTTCTTTGCCTCTCACTGCCACTGATTCTTTTAAATGCCACTTCAGTCAATTATTTAAAAATGGCAGCCCCCCCCCCCCCCCCTGTATTTGCTTTTTATGAACAAACCACAAGATCAACATTTTAACATTTTTCTTTTTCTCTCTGCTCGAATATTTATTTGATTTACAAATGTTTAAAAGCCCGTCCTTTTAAAGTTCTCAAATAACCACATGGTCATTATAATTCGATGACAAAAGACATGATAAAATGATAAGTAACAAGTCCACTAAGTTTTAGAAGCAAACTTTAAGAATAAAGAAAATCCTGTCTTTAAAATCGCTCCTGCAGTGTTATTAAAGCGATGAAACATCTCTGGACAGATCTTCTCTGCAGGATTACAGTTTGTGATTCAAAGGTCTGAACCAGCAGCTCTGAATGAACACTCAGCTGCAGTTTGTTAGATGACATGTTGTCCTTCCCTGCAGACGTCCAGGATCAACCAGCAGATCGTGGCCTCAGACGGAGGGAACCGCAGCAGCTCCGTGGAGCTGACCGTCATCATCACCAATGTCCACAACCAACCGCCGCACTGGGAGCAGCCCGAGTACTGGGTCACCGTCCCGGAGAACACCGTCCGAGACGCCAAGATCGTGGTGAGTGAGAGGAAAGCGTCTCCAGTGAGAGCGAGTCAGCGTCTGACTCCGCCTACCTCCAGGATGATTGAAAAATTAGAGAGGAGGGGCGTGTGTCAAGTTTGTGTCAAGCATACGCTCATCCACCTGTCACTCAAAGAGGCCACGCCCTCAATCCTCCATAACTTTAGTCCTTAATAAAATGTAAACAGGTGAGTTATATAAACAGGTGTCATGAAGGAGGAAATTATCTCTAGAGACCAAAACAGTTTTTGTACCAGGCTGTAAACATGTTTATTTCTGCTGTAAAGTTGGACATTTGAACATGGGAGTCTATGGGGACTGACTCACTGTTGGAGCCAGACTCTAGTGGTTGTTAGAGGAACTGCAGCTTCTGGTTCCCTGATGAAAGACTATTGAATTGCATTATGGGAAATGTAGGATCCATTACAGCAACTAAAAGTCTGAATATCTGCTTCAATTTGGACCTTTTTCATTTTCTTGTGTTTCATTCTAGGATCTCTCTCACGTCACCCAGTGTCGTACACCTGCCGTATATTCACTACTGATTCATGTCATATATTTGGTTTATTTTGCCAAAACAAAAACAATTTTTTATAAAGAAATATATTCCATAGCAACACAAAGGAGTTGTTTTGGTAACTATGCAGAAAACTTAAAAATTTAAAATGCACTGAGCTTGATTAATGACACGTTGTTCACAGCTGCTGCTGCGACCTCTTTACCGTGCTGCAGGATAATGTAGGTTGCATGAAAAGTTGCTAATCAGGAAGCTGAGGCTCACACTTCTTCTTCTTCTGATCATTATAAGTAGCTCTAAGATGTGAAAAGGCCACATGTGACACGGGCGAGAGAGGACACGTAAAGAGAGGAATATTTAGAGCCAGACCTCCTTCTTCTCCTTCGTTTACATCCTCTCTTCACTTCTACACAGAGCACCCCAAGGAGTCTGGAAACACTCTTTCTTCTTCTTCTTCTTCTTCTCCTCCATCCCTCTCTCTCTCTCTCTCTCTCTCTCTGTGTCAGCACGTTTAGCCGAGTGCTTCCAAACATTTTCTGCCGAGCAAACAACAATCCTGCCACCAGAGTCTGTCTCACCTGACTGGCTCCAACCAACACACACACACACACACACACACACACACACACACACACACACACACACACACACACACACACAGGGATTGCCTCTATACCTCTGGTGCTTTTTCTCTCTTTTGATCCCCCCATCCTAATTTGCTCTCTTTTCCTAAGCCGCTGGTTTAGAAGGTGGAGGAGTTTTTACCCTCCAGCTGCTCGATTTCATGGAGGTTAGTCAGTTTTCTAACAGTTGTAGGGTGTGTATGTGGGTGTGTGTGTGTGTGTGTGTGTGTGTGTGTGTGTGTGTGTAATCCTGTGTAAGCTGGTGTGTGTTTACATGTGTGAACCTGCTGCTGTATTTAATCTTTCCCTCCTCCTCCTTTACGACCCCACATTATTGCGGAAAAGACTGAAAATGATGACGACGATAACAATGATGATGATGATGCTGATGATGCTGATGATGATGATGATGATTGGAGGTTGTCACGCCCACAGCTCGTTCTGTCAGAGGTGATTGACAGGAGAGAGAGATAATTACACCTGCTGTCAGGGCGTCACAATGGACTCTCATCACCTCCGAAAAACAGACACTTGATTACTGTGTTTAACCTGACAGAGGCTGCAGGAGGGAGGGAGGGAGGGAGGGAGAGACAGTGGGAGGAGGGGGAGTCCGATGTAGGAGAGATTGTGTTTGTTAATCAGTATGAGTGTCAGCAGTTAACGAGACTCTGGCGATCATTAGAGATGAATTTGGTGAAGTGTGAAATATTTTTCCAAGTTTTGGTGAATAACGAGAATAAAACAGTTAATTTTCTTCTTCATGTGCAGAATCGTGACACTGACATGTTTACTTCATCACCATGAACACACACACACACACTGTAGTTTATTTAGCCTCAGTCCCACACACACCGTCCTGCTGCCTCAAATACTCAGGAGAGCACCGAATGTGGATTAATCCGCCACCAAAAATAGTCCCACACAAATTCACTAGTTCCTCCAGTTTGTTTTAGTTAAAACTGCAGGAAGCAGAGAAACATGTTTAATATGTTCAGTTTAGTCACCTGTGGACGTTGTGGATGAACATGTGACACTTCTCCAAACAGACGACCTACACAAATCATTCAAAATGGCAGTAATGTGTCCTCCCTCTCCCCCTCTTCTTCCTCCTCCCTCTCCTCCTCTTCTTCCTCCTCCCTCCTCCCTCTCCTCCACTGTGTTAATTGCACTGAGGAGGAACTGTTGTTTTAAATTTAGCAGCGTTAATAAGGTCTGTTAATTACATTGTTAACGAGGTAGAGGGTGTGTGTGTGTGCGTGTGTGTGCGTGTGTCTGTGTGTGTGTGTGTGCAGTCATCTCCTGCTTTCATGTGAATAAGTTTCATGTTATAATAGTCTGATCATCAGCTGACTTCCTGCTGTTTCCTCCTCCTTCTGTTGATGTTTTCTCTGTCACACAGACACACAAAAGAAAATGTAACTCATTTGGCTTTTAAAAATATTTTCTTCTTCTTTCCTTTAAATCCCAGAAAAACCTGCGGCGATGCAATACAGTTTTAAAATTGGTTTCAATAATCTAAAGATGAATTAGTATAGTGTATTTGTTTTAATCCTGGCAGGACCCTCCTGTGGCGGAGGAGTAACATCTCCCACATTTCATCACATCTTACCAAGAAAAATATAATGAATCCATCATACAACCTACTGTTCGTCTGCTGTGAACTGAGAAGAGCCTCTAGCAGCCGTGTGTGTTGTGACTGTTGTCTGTCAACGGAGAAGACACAAGTATTGTGCAGTGTAACGGAGGCTGTAACAGGGAGACAGTCAGGGTGGGAGGATGGGTCAATATAAAGACTTTGACGTATAAACAGGGTGTCCTTCTTAAAAACATTGACCTAGAAAGGTCTTAAAAACGTCAGGGTTTTACGTACGAGGTCTTAAATGTTAATGTTTATGTAACTCTACTTCCATCGCACTTCAAAATGTTTTTTGGGGGGCAAAAATGTTAATCCCTTTTTCTCTCTCACACAGTTTGTAAATGTGAATAAATTCATTTAGTTTGCAAGTAATTCTAGGATTTTAATTTTCTTTTACAACCTTTCTATTTTTTTTTTTATCAGTATGGACGTGACATTGGTCTTAAATCTCATTCATAAAGGTCCTAAAAAGTCTTAAACTTGTTGAAACCTGCAGAAACCCTGATAAGACTCTAGAGTCACTGCGGATTCATGCCTCAAACTACATGTACGCACAGAAGCAGAAATATGCAGACGCATTCTCTCCATCAGGGTGATAAAGCCGCGTGTTCACATGGTTCACAAATTTCACTCACTGAGAAAATGTTCTCATGTGCACGAGCCTCATTTCCACTCGCGGTTAATCAATCAGTTTGAATAAGAAAACACTGTCTGTGCCACACGTGATCAGACACAGAGAGAGAAGAAAACCAACTCAGTTTCAGTGTCTAACATGCACTGCTATCACAGGTGTGTTACCTGGAGCGCCTTCAGCGGGAAGGCCTCTCTGCTGCAGCTGCTGCAGTGTGATCAGAGTCAGCAGCCTTAATGCAGCAACACTCCTCGTGTGTTAGACCTTTAATGAAGCGGCTGCTAACCGTTAGCATGCGAGGCTGACAGAACGATCTGCATCCCAGCTGCTGATTCACACTCGGCACCGGGCCGCACCAGCTGAGAGCGACCCGCCGCGAGATCTCCGCAGGCGTTAATCCGTGTGTGAGAAGGCGGCAGACAGCGATCGGCCCAGCTCCGGCGCGCTGCACCGATGTCTAATGAGATGATTTGTCATTAGCGCTTGATTCCGCGCGCTCCGCTGCCTCCCCCCTCCCCCCCACCCCCGCTGCGAGGCACGTCCGCGTGCTCCGCTTCCCCGAGGAGGGTCGGAGTGTCCTGACGCAACCTCTCACCTGCAGACCGGACGTCAGGTCTCATCCAGATTACTGTTAGAATATGAGAGATGATAATATGTGGACGCGTCACTGAGCTCATAGACGCACGTTCCCTCTGAAAGATATTCAGTCGTGTTACTCTGAACTCTGATGTTGGCGTGTCATTGTGTTCCCGCGTGTTCATGAGAGTGGGTTGGCCTCCTAACACGCTGAGGGGGGGTGGGGGGGTGCTGAGAGGGTTTTGGTGTTGGAAGTGGCCGACAGCGTTTCTCACTCAGTGTTTCTCTGTGAGGGAACATGTTACCTCTGCTGGAAACCTCCACAACGACTGGAGTTGTTGGAAGGTGATTTTTTTTTTTTTTTTTTCATTTTAACAGTTTCCCTCTGCTTCCTGTCTTTGTGCTAAGCTAGGCTAACCGTGTCCTGGACCTAAGATGTCAAATTATTTCACATTTAAAGCTCAATGTTTTCTTCTTCTGTGTTTTATTTGAAGTGTTGATCCATCAGATGATATAAAAACCATCTCATTGTAGTTTTACATCTCCTCTCTCAGGCTTCTCTCTGGAGCTCTAGTAACAACAGGTCGGTGAGCCAATCAGAGGAGAGGAGCCTCTCTTCTGATTGGTTGACTGTTTTCTGAGTGATCCCATAAAAATATAGCAGATTTCAGGTAAAAACACTCCAAACCCTGCAAGGTTTGGATGGTGGGTCCAGGTGGGCGGGGTTTGGTGACTGCTTTGTTGTGACATCACAAAGTTCTAGAAGTCCTGACGGCTGGTTTTAAAGCTCAGTTTCTGTAACTGAGGCCGTGGCCTCTTTGAGTGACAGGTGGGTGAGCGTATGCACTGAAGTCTTAGCTGCACTCATGCCCCTCCTCTTTGCTCATTTTTGGATTAGCTGGGAGTTAGGGGGCGGAGTCAGACACTGCCAAGATGGCGACGGTAGGCTCACTCTGAGCTTCAGACACCTGTGGGTGACGCCCATCTTTAGTTACCATCTATGGTCGGACCTGGATCATTTCTGTTCTTCCAACAGTCTGAATTAAATGGCGTCAGAATAACGCGGAGAGTTCCTGTGCGACCATCTAAATATCTCATCTTCATATCTTCTGCACAAAGAAAATAAAATTTAATAAATTATGAAACACCACGACGGCCAATTTTAAGTTGCTGAGGAGATTCCTCTCAGATCAGACCAGAGTTATATTATCACTTTTCATTCATGCTAACGACACGGATGCATGAATATATGCAGCAGACACATCACATGTGAGCTCAGGGATTAAACCTTACTCATCCGGAGTGTGTGTGCAGTGTTGGATATAATAAGAGCGGCTGCGGGATCTGCTCTCTAATAAAGTTAAATGATGAAACCGATGTGAAAACGCATCGAGGCCGAGCGTCCCTCGCGCTCGCCGTGGTCATTAAGACTTCAACAAGTTTCAGAATCCATCAGTGAGAGTTTCATTCCTCCGTATCACGACATTTTTACCTCACCTCTTTGTCTCACACACACACACACACACACACACACACACACACACACACCACGTGCTGATATAACACAAGCAGCTCTCTCCATAGATGTAACAGGTAGATGAAGCAGCGTCATGTAACAAAAACACACTCAATGAAAAATTTGAAACAATCAGATGCATTGTGGGTAATAATGGAGTGTGTTATAGTGACAAATAATCCTGAAGATTTTGTTTTAAAATCCCTTCCTTTTTTTTGTTGCCACTTGTGGTGAAAATATGGTGTGTGTGTGTGTGTGTGTGTGTGTGTGTGTGTGTGTGTGTGTGTGTGTGTGCGCGTACACAGGTCATATTCTTATTCTCAGTAAAGGGAGGCAGCATCACTCAGCCTCAGAAAACATAATCATTGCCTGGCGAAGTTGAGAGCGTGTGGTCAGGAAGGACAAGAGCCTTAAAAGCTATCTTACACACACACACACACACACACACACACACACACACACATATATATACACAAACACACACTCAGTCTGTAAGGTCAGCTTAATCTACTGCCAAGAGAATAACATGAGTCTTAAAAGCTCTGCTGCTGGTAGATGTACAGGTCAGAACAACACACACACACACACACACACACACACACACACACACACACACACACATATACACAGGGAGATCCAAACACATATTTTCTATCAAATTGACACAATGAAAAACATCAGCAAAGCAGAAACTGAACCTTTTTAGGTCGTGGAAAGTTCTGCACTGCTTCTTGTCCATAGAAGGACTGAACTGGACTGAACCGGACTGAACCGGACCGGACTGAACTGCAGCTTTGACCGTTCAGACGTCGGACTCTTTGAAATGTAGTGGTGTATTTCGGCGTGTCATATTTCTGCACAGTGTTTTGGTTCCTGGGTCTGAAAACTGCTGGAGTGTCAGTGCTGTTGTTAAAATGAACGAGCTCGGCGTCGTACATCAAGAACGTGATGTCATCGTCGGACCAGGACCGAGTCCACTTCACATTCTTGTTGTCGTCTCTGAAACGGAGAAAAATCTTCTGTATACACTTGAAGCCTGAGTGGAATATACAGAGGGAGGAGGTGCCAAATGTTTGGACCCACTTTACTTCTATCACTCCACATTCAGTGATTAATAGCCACAATCCACCTCTTCACCAACTTGTAAAAAGATGATTTA
Source organism: Seriola dumerili (assembly GCF_002260705.1). Lineage (NCBI taxonomy): Eukaryota > Metazoa > Chordata > Actinopteri > Carangiformes > Carangidae > Seriola > Seriola dumerili. The sequence goes on from NW_019174690.1 coordinate 664,779, forward strand.
GTTTAACTGAACAAACCTAAATACACAGTGAAGTAGAATGGCACTCAGTAGAGCACATACCTCCGCCAAAGCTATACAAACTGTACAAACACACAGATCAGCACCATAAATATGTCTGATTCTTTTCACATCAGGATCCAAAAACATTTCTTCAGAAACTGACGAAAATGTTGAAAAATGTCTGAATCTCTCAATGTAAAGAAAAAAGTGACTTTAATCAGATCCACACCAAACTTTAATGAGTTCTTCCCTGGTCCGTGATCCATCTCTCCACCGGGTTTGGTGCAAATCGACAAACAGACACGAGTGAAAACATAAGCTCCTTGGTGGATCAGGATAATTTAGCATTTAGCATTAATGGTAATAATAAAACTCCATGTTTTCTTCTTCTTCTGTGTTTTATTTGAAGTGTTGATCCATCAGAAGATATAAAAACCATCTCAGTGTAGTTTTACATCTCCTCTCTCAGAGCCAATCAGAAGAGAGGAGGCTCTGAGCCTCTCCTCTGATTGGCTGACTGTTTTCTGAGTGATCCAATAAAAATAATAGCAGATTTCAGGTAAAAACACTCCTGTCGGTCGGCCACTCCCTGCTCCTGACGAACAGGAAGTGTTGAGAAACGCCATGACGCTTTAAACACACACACACACACACACACACACACACACACACACACACACACACACACAGGCGTGATTGCCTCTAACTCCCTCCACCTCACTCTCCCTCTCTCTCTCCCTCTCTCTCTCTATCTCTCTCTCTCTCCCTCCCATCAGACCATCAAGGCGACGTCTCCGCTCGGCGACCCCCGGGTGACCTACAACCTGGAGGAGGGCCAGGTGCCGGAGACCAACATGCCGGTGCGATTCTACATCAAGCCGAACCGGGCGGACGGCTCGGCGTCCATCCTGGTGGCCGAGAACCTCGACTACGAGACGACCCGCTTCTTCACGCTCAGGGTGCGGGTGCAGAACGTCGCCGCCGTGCCACTGGCGTCCTTCACCACCGTCTACATCAACGTGACAGGTGAGGGAGGGGGAGGGAGTGTGTGTGTGTGTGTTCTCTTCTTTCTTTGTTAGGATCTATTTGAGTTTTACATCTTTACTCCACACAGAAGAAGTCGTCAAGGTAACAGATTCAGGGTGGATCACATGTGATGTCACACTCTTCTGATAAAACATGTTAGCCACTCAAATATTCAAGATGGCCGACATTTCTGGCAATTTTTATTTTTATTTGTTTATAATAAATGAACGCACAATTTTCCCACATGAACGATCTACAGATGTCAAATCAAACAAATAATAATAATAATAATAATAATGATGATAGTGAACAATAAATAATTATAGTTAAATTAATACACATTAGTCCAAATTAATTATTCAAAATAATATTTAATAAACAGTAAGAATTTTGAAATTTGAAAAACATTGGATTCAATCGCAAAAAAAAACTGGTAAAAACTGCGGTAAGATATGTCTTTCCTGTGCCAGAAATGGCGGCCATCTTGGAAAATGGCAGCCTTTTGAAATTTCGAGAGAATGGATGAACATACCACATCACAGGTACAGTCAGGTGATCCTAAGTCGGAATAATAAAAGCCTTTAACACTGTTGTCGATAAGAGTTTGTGTGGAGGGAAAGAGTCGACCAGGGAGCGACAGGAAGTCAGCTGTAATGAGCGGCGCTGCTGGAAAATGACGAGAGCAACGAAGTGTTCGTTTGCGGTAGTAAAAAAAAAAACAAACAAAAAACAAGACGGCAGCAGCAGCAGCTGGTGGCGCCGGCTCCACGCCGCCTCCTTTCAACAGTGACTCATTTTCCAATCAGCGTCTGTAGGCGGGAGGAGAGAGGGAACGAGGAGAAAACACTTCCTGACTTTGATTGGCTTTGAACAAACCCACATCGGACGCTGTAATTGGCTTAGTGGAGCTTGAAAGTGAGCTGACAAGCTGCTTTGTGGACTCTTCAGGGTGTTTGGGGGATAATTCCTCACTAATAAGTCAGTTTTCATTTAGCGAGTGGAGACGCAGTCCAACTCCACGTTATGACGGACTGCAGCTCTCAGACTGGAGATGATCTTTACTCTTTAATCTTCTTCACTGGTGGAAATGTTGCAGAAAGCACAAACTTTTCTCCGTCTTTCTTTCTTTCTTTCTTTCTTTCTTTCCCTCCTTCTCTTTGTCTGTCTGTTTATTTCTTGCCTTTCTCTGTCTGTCAGTTTTTAATCCAGTTTAATCAGCTTTCATGGACGTGAGAGACGGTTTGTGTTCTGCTGCCAGATCCTCCAACAACAAGAAACAAAAAAGACAAATTTAGAAAAAAAATAACATGTTTTTTTTTAATTATTCTTTTCTTTTTTTCTTTTTTTTTCTTTCCGTCCTCCAGACGTGAACGACAACGTTCCTTTCTTCCTGTCGTCCACCTACGAGGCCACGGTTCCCGAGGGAGCGGAGATCGGCACGTCGGTGGCTCAGGTGTCGGCCACAGACCTGGACTCAGGTCTCCACGGGATGGTGAGAAACACCCACACCTGCACTCATCACTCGTTTACTTCCTGCTTCTTCTCCTGCCTCAGCTTCCTCTTCCTCTCCTCCCTCTTCTTCGCTTTGCTCTTCCTCTCCTTTCTCTTCCTCTTCCTCTCCCTCCTCTTAATCTCCTTCCTTTTCCTCCTTCCTCCCCTTCCTCTTCCTCTTGTTCTTCTTCCTCTCCCTCCTCTTCCTCCTTCCTCCCCCTCCTCTTCCTCTCCTTCTATCTCTTCCTCTTCCTCTCCTTCCTCTTCCTCTCTTTTCTCTTCCTCTTCCTCTCCTTCCTCTTCCTCTCCTTCCTCTTCCTCTCCCTCCTCTTCCTCTCCCTCCTCTTCCTCTTCCTCCTCCTTCTGTCCTTCCTCTTCCTCTCGTTCCTCTTCCTCTCCCTCCTCTTCCTCTGCTTCTTCCTGTCCCTCCTCTTCCTGTCCTTCCTCTTCCTCTCCTTCCTCTTCCTCTTCCTCTTCCTCTCCTCAGATCCACTATGTGATCCTGAAGGACGAGAGCGGGGACTCTCAGTTCTTCAGCATCGACCCGCTCAGCGGCGTCATCGTCACCCGAGCGTCGTTCGACCGAGAGCAGAAAGCCTCGTACCTGATCGAGGTGCAGTCGCAGGACGGCTCCGAGTCGGCCCGACCGGGTCAACAGGGACAACCCAACACAGGTAACACACACACACACACACACACACACACAGCTGATTGTTGAATTCAGATCTGTTGACTGATCTCTGTCGTTTCCATCAGACACGGCGTACGTCAGGATCTTCGTCACCGACGTCAACGACAACGCCCCGGCGTTCGCCCAGCCGGTGTACGAGGTGAGCGTGGAGGAGGACAAGGAGGTCGGCTTCGTCCTCATCACCGTCACCGCCAACGACGAGGATGAAGGTGAGGACGAAGATTTTTCTTTTTTGTCCCTTTCGTTGTCCCTCTGCTCTCCTCCTGTTCTGTCCTGTTTGCTCCTCGTCTTGTTTCCTCTCCTCTCCTTTTCTGTTTCCTCCTTTCCTCCTTTTTGTTCCCTTTTCCTCTTCTCCTCTCTGCTTCCTCTATTCCCCTTCTTTCCTTCCTTCCCCTCCCTTCCTCCCTTCCCCTAGTTTCCTCTCCTTGGTTCCTTTCATCTTCTCTCCTCCTCTCCTCTCTCGTCTCTTCCCCTCCCTTCCTCTCTCCTCTAGATTCCTCTCCTCTCCTCTCTTCTCCTCCTCTCCCCCCTCCTCTCCTCCTCTCTTCTTCTCTTGCTGTCACAGCTCGTTAGTGAGTGCTGCTGCTCCCTTGAGGTTGACAGTTTTGATGTTTGTCTCTTTGTTTGTGTTTGTCCCTCATTCCTCTTCCTCCTCCGCTCTAAACCAATAAGCAGCAGGAGGCAAAAAAAAAAAGAAGAAGAAGTCAGACAACAACAACAAACCAGCCTCTCTCTCTCTCTCTCTCTCTCTCTCTCTCTCTCTCTCTCTCTCTCTCTCTCTCTCTTTCTTAATGACGTCTGTTGGCGTCGAGTCGAAGCCTCGGGGGTTTTCTTTACTCAGAGAGGAGAGTGACGTCTGATTATTTATTTTCCTTTTTTTTAATCTTTAACCTTTATTTTTCTTCCCTCCTACGTTCACACAGTCTGACACTCGGCTTCATATTCTGGTCTCGGATTCGTTTCCGACTCTCTCAGGAGATTCCCACAAACTTCCCCTCGTCGTTCGTCTCCCGTGGTCTCGTTCCTCCAAACTTTTCTCCCTTAGTTTGATCAGGTTTCCAAATGGAGCCGTTTACTCTGTTTGTTAAAGATAGAAACAAAGAGCAGCTTCAGTAACTAACTTCGGCCAAACTCTGAGAGCTTTGTCTCTCTCTCTCTCTCTATGTCGGCTCTTCGTCTGACCCGGCAATAAAAGACAAATTAACGAGTATCGCTAATGACTCACTGGCATCATATGGCTCATACAGCGCGGGTAGGGTTACAGCAGGTAGTGTGATTTATGCTAATGAATCAGTGTAAACAGCAGGAGAGCAAACCACCAGCAGTGAGATCATTATCCCAAGGTGGCTAGTCTGAGTGCTAATTGTGTTCACACCAGATAAACAGATTAAATTAGCCACTTCTGTTGTGTTCTGTATTTGTAAGAGTTCGTTACCAAGTGAAAAAAGATACGTGCAGTGTGATGAGGTCACTTTAAATGAGCTGGATTTATTGTGTTGGTGTTAAAGCTCCATGTTTCTTCTTCGTCTGTGTTTTATTTGAAGTGTTGATCCATAAGAAAATATAAAAACCACCTCAGTGTAGTTTTACATCTCCTCTCTCAGGCTTCTCTCTGGAGCTCTAGTAACAACAGGTCGGTGAGCCAATCAGAAGAGAGGAGGCTCTGAGCCTCTCTTCTGATTGGCTGACTGTTTTCTGACTGATCCAATAAAAATAAAGCAGATTTCAGGTAAAAACACTCAGAGAAACCAAATCCTGTAAAGGTTTGGATGGTGGGTCCAGGTGGGCGGGGCTTGGTGACTGCTTTGTTGTGACATCACAAAGTTCCAGAAGTCCTGACGGCTGGTTTTAAGGCTCAGTTTCTGAATACAGGCTGTGTGCATTTCTCTGTGGACTGAGGCTTTGATACTTTCACAGTATTAATATAGAAGCTAGACCTGATCTATAATCACACTACACATGGACAGAGACCTTTACACTGGAGGAGCTTTAAGAGATACGACATGAAAACAAAACAAAGCAAGAGATATCCTTCCATCCTTAAAAAAATAAAGCTAAGAATTGAAAATACAGTGACACATGTGCAAAGGAATCAGACAGACATGTTGGAAACGAGAGGAAAACAAACACAAACTGTTGTTAACATCCATCACAGTACACACACCGACTTCCTGCTTTAGCCTTTACCTGCTGCACTACAACACAGGTGTTTTCACTTTCAGTCTGACCTCCAAATAACTCATAATAAATAATAAATCATTTGATTCTAATTTAGTTTTAGTCTCAGACTTTATCTGAAGTCATTCTCTCACTTTGACTCAGGCGTTCACTCCATAGTGAGCAGTAAACGGACCTGTACAAATCTCAGGCATTGCATTGTGGGATATCCGATATATAGAAAAAGAGTTGCCAACTATTTCTTTCAATCAGATTTCAGTCATTTGATTAAAACCTAAAAGTTTTTTAGTCTAAATTTTGTTGCGTGTTTATGATTTTTTATTCTTTCCGAGCTGAGGCGACAGCTGCTGCCATCTTTGATGTGCGCAGTAACCGTGGCGACAGCTGCTGCGTCTCTACACAGTGACGGCGGTGCTGTTTGACATGTTTGTGATTATGCACATGAAACGTGTGTGTGGCTGCAGAGTGATGAGCTCTGCTGTATATTTCTCATCAGCTTGTATGTTGTTCGGTTTGTTGTGATGTGCGGCTCGTTGTTCTAGATTTAGTGTTTATTCCCGTCAGACGGATCCCTGCGAGGTTTGGGAAGACGCTGAACACGGGATTAAGAAACGCTAAGATAGCAAACTGAGGATGATTCCCTCCCAAACGCTGACGCTTTATCCCCAGTTTCTGTCTCGTCTGGGACTCCCCGTGGTAATTAACAAACACCCCTCGACCCCGGGCCACTGGGGGGTCCAGAGAGGGAGCTGGAGAACCCGCCATCTTAGCTCAAACCCCCCCACCCTTCCTCACAGGCAGGTAGAGGGGAGAGACCTGGTCCCTGCTGAGTCAGCACTGTGGGGGGAGCAGGTCTGGGTGGTGGTTTCTGAATCTTTATCATCCACACGAAACAAATCTTTTTCTCTCCAACGTTCAAACACGACAACAACAACAACAACAACAACAAGAGAGTGACGTGTTCAAAACCTGTTGTTTCAGCTCCTCTTCAGCTTCTTCTCTCTAACACACGGTTTGTTTTTACAGGGAGTGATGAGACGTATCATTTCCTGCAGTCGGTGCCTCCATCAGTCACATGATTCAGACGTCACATGACTCGTTTGATTTTCATTATATTTATTATCTTGATTTTATTTTAATCCATAACTGTTTATTTAACACCTCCTCCAACCGACCATTGACCCTCTGATACGACGCGTAGGAGCGTCTCCTGGAATAGCAGCAGGCGTACCGGAATCGGATGTCATGGTTACAGTAATAATAAGCACTTCCTCGATTGGACGATCTTTGTTGTTGTCATGGTAACAACGTAAACAGCTCGAACGCCGCTCTCCCGTGTCACATTCATCCGTCCACCACCACTTCCTCCTTACGTGGCCTTTGTCTCTTTATACTGTGTCACCGACACTTTCCCCTTTGCTTCTGTCATCATTAGTACGACCACTAGATGTCGCCTAGCAACAAAACGTAACTATGATGTCATAACCTGCTGCACAGACGACCTACGAACTCGTTTTTTACTTATGCATTATTATTTATATTTTTGTTTAAACTGTAATGTTTAATGACGGATCAGTTGTTCTTTCTGTGAGTCGGCTTCATCGCAGCTCACCAAATTAAACATGCGAGTTTTAACATGTTGCACTGGACGTGATGCTGTTTAATGCTAATGTTAGCGACACAAGCGCTCACAAGCTCTCACTGAAGCGTCAGGTCTGATCTGATCACCAGGGGTTCAGTGAGAGAAAAAGGAAACTGGCAAAGTGAGAAATCTGTTGTTTGGTCAGATGTGCAGGTCACAGGTGTGTGTTGGTGTCCGACATGGAGCCACTGGTTTTCTTCTAATGTGTGAGGTAAAGACTGAAAACACAGAGAGAGAGAGAGAGAGAGAGAGAGAGAGAGAGAGAGAGAGAGAGAGAGACGTGTCAGATCGTGTTCGTGTTGTTAACACATTTAAAGTTTCTTGGATAGAGTCGTCCCCATGCCTCTACACAGACTCACCAACCGTGTGTGTGTGTGTGTGTGTGTGTGTTTGTCTGAAGGTGAAAGAATCAAACTCCTCAAAGAGTTAAAACTTCAATCTGAGATGTGATGAGCTGTAAACTCAGCTGAAGGTTTTATTCTCCGACTGCAGCGTCACCTTGGCTTGTGTGTGTGTGTGTGTGTGTGTGTGTGTGTGTGTGTGTGTGTGTGTGTGTGTGTGTGTGTGTGTGTGTGTGTGTGTTATGACCACAGTTTGTTGTCGAAGCTGACAGGTGTTGAAGCACCGGTGACCTTCTGTCCACATATAAACCAGAGGTCAGAAAAACTCAATTACGGGACAAACACACACAATACGACATCAGACGCACGCCAAGGCTCCGCGCCGCCATAAAACCGCTGCGTTTACTTCGGCTTAAGTCTGTGTTTGTTGGAATAATCAAAGGTGGGGTGAAGGGTAGGTGGAGGGGGGTGGGTTTAGATTACCACTCCCCCCGCCCCCTCCCCATCCCTAAAGCTGATTAGGCGCAGCGGCTTTCGTCACCCGCCGTATTTCTGGATCCTGCCCGGTCCGCCGAGTGGAAAATTTGCCGAACTAAGTGCGTCTGGTAATGAGATCAAGAGGCTTTTTTTTTTTTTTTTTTTTTTTCCCCTGAGTTTGGGGTTTCAGTTTAGTGTCACCCCAGGGTTTAGTAAACACACACACACACACACACACACACACACACACACACACACATACCTACTGCTGCAGAGAGGCAGAGTGATAATGAGGGATGGTGAGTGTGTGATGTCACTGTGCAGACAGAGGCTGATGATGATGATGATGATGATGATGATTTACCATCATAGTTAATGTAAAGTTCTGCACAGAGGCACCGAGAGTCAGGAGAGGCAAACCAGGAAAATGTTTGGGGCCCTCAAGGGGAGAAGGGGCCCCTGACGGCCCCTCACATTGGCACATTTCACAATGACAACTATAAACCCCCCCATAAAGACTCTATACAGTCACTGCCGCTGCCCCAAACCCCCCCTCATTGGGGCCCTGAACATCCGCTGGTGCATGTAGACTATTGGTAGATATTACAATTTACAGACGTTCCCTGAACACCTGTCCCCTAAATGCATGTGAGGCGTTTAGGGAACATCTGAATATTATAATACCTACTTATAGTCTTCGTGCGAGGTGTTTAGGGAACATCTGAATATTGTCTGCATGTGAGGCATTTAGAGGACACCTGTAAATTGTAATATGTACCGACTGACTGCATGTGAGGCATTCAGGGCACATCTGTAAATTGTATAAATATATGTATAAATTGTTGCCTCCAGAGTCTAAGATCGCATCTCTTATGTTTACTAGTGTCCACTCCTTAAATTAAGACTTTTAGAAACACTGCAGCGTAGATGACGACTCCTGATTCCCAGTTGCATTATGGGATATGTAGGATCCATTCTTTTTTTTGGGACCTTCACCTAAAACCTGCTGTTTCAGTTTAGACCCTCGACTTTACTGAGGTGCAGTTCTGAACCTCTGGGGTGAAAACATGGATTGCAGGTCAGGAAACGGATATGATCTGGTCTCCACATCAAAGACAGGTGCAGCCCCCCACCCCCCCACCCCCCCAGGCCTGTTGCTGCTCCTTGTGGGAGACCATGCAAAACGTTGTTGATGATTGGTTTGTTGGAAGCTGCATCTCAGGTATTTCCTCTCCCACCTCCGTCCAGATCAGATAACCAACATATTCATAGAGATCAGGAAGATTATAACCGTAATTCTCCGAGGATACTGGCTCCCAATCGCACGCTGGATCCTCCCGTCCAATCACACGCAGGTCAAAGACAGACCGCTGCTCTGATTGCTCAGGGTTCAGCGCTAACTCTTCTTGAATTTGTGTTAATTATTTCTAATTTCTGGGAAAAATTTATCCCCAAATTCCTGAGATAAACTGAGATTCATGTTTGTCTCCCTTCAGAATAAAAGTACCACACTCTGCTTTAATGACATCGCCGCACGGGGTTTCTGGGTAATGCGGTCGCCTGAATTTCAAAAAGCTGCAGTATCTCTCGCAGCCATCTGAGGCCACAACATGTGATATTTCCTAATGCGGTTTTTAAAAGCGAAATGAAACTTTCTGCAGTGATGAGTCCAGTCCTTCAGAGTGTCGACCTGCAGTCAGCGCTCAGGGAGGACTTCCCCCTCCGGTCCACCTCTCCAGGAGCACAGATCTGACCTTAATCTCAATTTTGGGCCTCCTGCTAGGCTGCGAATTAAATCAGCCCTATCCCCCAGTGTGTGTGTGTGTGTGTGTGTGTGTGTGTGTGTGTGTGTGTGTGTGTGTGTGTGTGTAAGAGGGCAACACCATATGGCCAGACTGATCATTAGGGAGGCTGCCGGAGGCAAAAACCGCTGGAGCTACTCCCCTTACGCACATTTACACACACACACACACACACACACACACACTCACACACACACACACTCAGCTGCTCGGTGAGTGTCATGATGGGTCGTGCTCAGAGGCTGTGACGGACCGGTGCACTTAAGCTTTTCCTCACACACACACACACACACACACACACTCTCTCTCCAGTGTCATAATGAAGGTCCTCCATGTCTCCACAGATGGTGTTTGTCTCCTAAAGTCTCCTTGGTGCCGGTAAACAGAGAGCAGGCCGGACCCTGACAGACCTGCCTCTGGGCTCTGAACATGCCGCTGTGTGTGTGTGTGTGTGTGTGTGTGTGTGTGTGTGTGTGTGTGTGCGTGTGTGTGCGTGTGTGTGTACATTTCAACACTTCACGAGGAAAGAAGAGGAGAGGAAAGGAAGAAGCGAGGAGATGAGGGAAGGAAAAGAGAAATGGAGGAGGGAAGGGAGTGACAAGAAAGAAAAGAAAGACTGATGCTTGAAGAAGAGGAGAGACGAAGAGAGGAGGGAGGTGAGCGACAGGATTAAAGAGGTCTGGAGAGAGGAGTTTAGGAGACAGGAAGGATAAGAGTGAAAGACGGAGGGAGGAGGAGGAGAGGGAAGGAGAAAAAAGGAGAAGGGAAGGGGAGATAAAAGGAAGAGAGAACAAGGTGAAAATATGGAAAAAAGATGGGGCAAGAAAAAGAAGAGGAGGTCAGGTAAGGTTATAGGAGACAAGAGGACAAGCAGGGTTTGAAGAGGAAAGGAAAAAGGAGAGGAAGAAAAGAGGAAGAGGAGAGTGCAAGGGGGAAGGAGCAGAGGAGAGGAGAGAAGGTGATAGATAAGGAAAGGTAACGAGATAAAGAGGAGAAGGATTGGGATGAACGTGGGGAGAGAAGAGAGAGGCAGGGAGGAGGTGGTGACCACGAAAGAGGGGAAGGGAAAAAACCCAAAAGGGAATTGGAAGAGGGAAGAGGAGAGGAGAGGAAGGAGAGATGTAGAGATTCTGTGTATTTTCGACTCCGTGTGTGTGAGGAGAGAGGAGGGAGGAGGAGAGGAGGGGAGGAAGAGGAGAGGAGGAGGAGGAGGAGGGGGGGGGGAAGAGGAGGAAGCAGAGAGGAGGAGGGGAGGAGGAGGAGGAGGAGGGGGGAAAAGGAGAAGAGGAGGAGGGGGATGAAATGATGAGGAAGAGGAGGAGGAGGAGGAGGAAGAGGAGGAGGAGGGGGAGGGGGAGGAGGAAGAGGATGAAGAGGAAGAGGGGGAGGAGGAGGAGGAAGAGGAGGAGGAGGAGAGCAGGCATCTAATGAGCCCCAGTGTGAGAGAGATGCTGCTGCTGTCCACACAGGGTCATCCCTCTGTGTGAGTGTGTGTGTGTGTGTGTGTGTGTGTGTGTGTGTGTGTGTGTGTGTGTGTGTGTGTGTGAGTGTGTGTGTGTGTGTCTTGTTTTCCTTCAATCTTCTCCAATATCATTCAAAAAATTTCCTTTCACAATAAGAGCTGCACATGACTGACAGCTCGACATTTACCCTTATTTTGGCGTCTTACAATCGATGGCGGGAGACGTCCAGGTGTCGACATCCAGCTTCACCTGTCGACACAAACTCACCACTCCTCCTCCTCCTCTTCTTCCTCTTCCTCCGCCCAGGTGCAAACGCCAAGCTGCGCTACCAGATCACCTCGGGGAACACCATGGGCACCTTCGACGTGGAGCCCGAGGTCGGCACCATCTTCGTGGCTCAGCCGCTGGACTACGAGATGGAGCAGCGCTACGAGCTGCGGCTGGTCGCCTCCGACGGGAAGTGGGAGAACGAGACGCTGGTGGTGGTCCAGGTGGTCAACCACAACGACGAGGCGCCCGTCTTCAGCCAGACCGAGTACCACGCCGCCGTGACCGAGGAGCTCACCCAGCTGCCGGTCTTCATCCTGGAGGTCAGTGAGTGTTGAAGGTTAAAGGACTCTGTCATATGATGGGGGGCGGGGGGGTTGCTCAAGGGCACCACAGTGGTGTTGATGAGGGTTGGATTAATCCTGCCAGTCTGGGGGTCGAACCGGCGACCTTCCAGTCACAAGCTGGCTCCTTTAACCGAGTGGACAAACATCCAAAATAATCTTTTTAGAATAAACTGGAAGCAAATCGTCGCAATTCTATATTTAGATATTTAATTTTAAAAGTTCCGTCTCTGCTAACAGGCCATGCTAACTGATAAACAGCTAGCCCGCTAACCGCAGCTCTGGGTTCTGCTCCACATGAACCAGTTCTCCGCCAGAGCAGAACCAGAACCACCGCCACCAGCTGCAGCCCGAGACGGTGGAGCTAAAGTCTGTCTGAGGGACCAGAGACCTGCTGCAGGCGGGAGATCGCTGTTAGCAGCGACTGGCCCTTCAACTTAAAACACTTACCAAAAAGCTATGATATGAAGCTTGAGGAGGGAGGACCAGACAGCAGACCCACAGCTGACTGTGATCGATCCACGTCTGGAAGATATTATATTCTATTACTCTGTGTGACCCTTCATCTAAACTCTTTCACTCCGAGCACCGATCAGATGTCCATCCTCTCCAGATGAAATCGTTTAAACACACGAGAGAGCAGCACCTCCTGAACGCACCTCCGCCTTTAAAGAAAAGAGCTCGTTGTTAAACTGTCAGATGCTCATATGAACAGTATGTGGAGCTGTATCAGGTTTAAATGCAAAATCTAACAGCGTTGGTTACGCTTGAAACGCAGGAGGAGAATGAGCCCGGAGCGACACCTCAGCACAGATCCAGTGTCTCCAACGCTAACGCATCGCACATGTGTGGCGTCGTTTGACACAACATCAGCTGATGGAGGCGCCCTGACGGGAAGGGCCCTGCAGGAGCTGAAAAGTTGCCTTTAGAAAAGTCAGAGTCGACCTCCTTCATCCGCCTTTCGTCACACCTATCTGCGGTAATTCACAGTAATATGCGTGTGCCGCCGAGATAAATCAGATTATAAAAAAGGTGGAGGCGCGTCGGAGAGGGCAGGGGAAGTAATCCCCGTCAGAGAGGCATGTGTCACCTAGTCCTCAGCCCGGGCCCCCGCTCTCCTCCGCCTGCTGGAATTGATTTGATGTGCGCTCGGTTCCTCTCCGACGCTCTCAATGGGTTTTTCGTGGCGCGGGGCGGCCGGCCCCTCCCTGAACGCGCGCCGCTCTCAGCTCCCCGCGCATTAATACAATTCAGCAGATAGTGAACAGAGGGGGAAAATCCAATTTGAAATGAATATTTTTTGACTTCACCTGCGCGGCAGCCTCCTCTGTGGCGCCGTGACTGCTCATCTTCAATATTGTCTACCTGCATCACGTTGTCAGGAAATGCAAAGAGCCTGGGGGGGGGGGGGCAGCAGGAGGAGCGTGGGGGACTTCAAAGGCTTCTGTAAACAAACCCTCTGGTGAGAAAAGAGGAGAAGAAAGGGTAAAAGTGTACTTTTCCCTGCGTTTGTTGGCGTCTATTAACTTTTAATTGCATTGTGTGTCGTGATGACAGATGTGAGAGCTCGTGTCGCCGCCGCCGCTGCTCGTGTCCCCTCGTTCAGAGAGATAGCAGGGAGGCAGGTTAATTAAGCAAACAGGACAAAAGCAACAGAGAAATGTTTATTCCTGAGCTGCAGAGTGAGTCCCCCCCGTGTTGCGGGGGCAGCTGCCGCAATCACCTCCCTGCCTCGTGTCCTATTTGCCGGGCTTGACATTTGTACATAATGAAAAAAGCTATTCAACGGTTTTGATAAGAAGCAACAAAAAGCAATAGTTCCTTTAAAAGAAGCAGAATATCATTGAATTGGAGTGAAAAGTCTGAAAATGTGACCGTGTTTCACTTCAGGCCTCATTTAATAAAACACGTTTTATTTCCAACAGAAAGTGGTGTTGGTGTTTTGTGTTATTGTTTTTGACATATTGTTTGTTTTGAGAGTTTAAAAGTATTTAAATATCACAGAAATGTACATAATAATAATAATAATAATCTTCATTTATAGAGCCCTTTTCTAAACCCACGTTACAAAGTGCTTTACAGGAAGCAGCAGAAGAAGACGTGGAGGTCGTATAAAGGCAACAGAGTTTAAACAAGCTAATTACAAAATACTAATTAAAGTTTATTAGTATAATACTGCAAATAAACCAAAGGTAGTGTCACCAGCAAGATGATCAAAAATCAATGAAACCATAAGAGTAAAGTTCAGTAATCTGGACAATAAAAACAGAATCAAATACAGTTTGATCAGTAAAAGGTTATTAGGGAGACACATTCACCTCGTCAGTACAATTAAGTTGAATTAAGACAAATCAAGAAAAAGCTCTACGATAAAAGCAGGTTTTAAGAAGAGATTTAAACGAGGTCATTGGCTCTGACTGTAAAAGCTCCTTTACCTGTAGTGACTCACCTCCACGTTCACCCATCTGTAAAGCAGTCTGTCTCTTCTCTAACAGAGAATATCCAAGGAGCACAGAAAATTTAGAATAAGACATTAAAAAACCTGCATCAACAGGATAGAAAATGTTTTGAAAAGATAAAAACTGAGAAACAGTTCAGATCCAAAGAGTTGTAGTAGTGATGAGTTATTTTTATATTAAGTGATACCAGCCGCGTCCTCGTGATTACAAGGATCTGTGTGACATTAATTCATGTCATCCAGAATCCAGCTCTTAAGATTTAGTCAAAGGCAACAGAGACGATGAGTTTTAAACCTGATTTTATATGTAAACAGTGATGACGGGCCTTAGTGTTTGAAGTTTGTACGACGTGTCACCGACCACATGTAGAGGGAAAAGTGTTCAAAACCTTTCCTCCCTGGAAATTTGGGGGATTAAGACTCTGTTGGACGTTCCAACAACCGCTTCATTTGAAGGATATTAAGACCTTTAGACAGTAATAAAATAGCTTACATCCACCGGTGGCAGCTCCAACCCCGAGTAACCAGGAGTAACCCAGAGTAACCCCGAGTAACTCGAGTAACCCCGAGTAACTCGAGTAACCCCGAGTAACCAGGAGTAACCCGGAGTAACCCCGAGTAACTCGAGTAACCCCGAGTAACCAGGAGTAACCCCGAGTAACCTAGAGTAACCTGGAGTAACCCCAACTTACCCAGACTAACCCTGAGTAACCCCAAGTAACCCCGAGTTACCGTAGTAGCCCCGAGTAACCCAGAGTAACCCAGAGTAACCCCGCCGTCTTCCCACAACTAATTCTCTGAATCTCCGAGTTGCTGAACCAAACGTTATCTTATATTTCTGGTAATTGATATTCGTCTTAAATCTTCTGGAGGTTTGTTCCAGCGTTGCAAAGAAAAAACAAACTAAATGCTGATCCTCCATTTTTAGTTTTGACTGGGACAAGTTTGCAGACGTCGACCAGCTGACCTGAGAGGATCGTAGAAAGAGTTTGTGTTGTGAAAGATTTTCATTTTATTTGCAGGTGTCGGCCACAGATCCAGACCAGGAGGCCGACCAAACCGCCGTTCGCTACTCTCTCCATGGTCAGGGCGCCGGCGGTGAATTCACCATCGACGAACGAACCGGAAGAATCTACGCCCAGCGGCGTCTGGACCGCGAGGAGCGTCCAGCCTGGAGATTCCTCGTCCTCGCCACAGACGAGGGAGGGGCCGGACTCACGGGATTCGCCGATGTGCTGTTGGAGGTCCGAGACGTCAACGACAATGCGCCTTTCTTCCCGTGTCCGGCGCTGGAAGTAGACGGATGTTTTGTCGGCCAAGTGCCTGAAAATTCACCTGCCGACACCTCCGTCATGGAGATGCGCGCCATGGACCTGGACGACCCCAATGAGGGGAAGAACGCCATGCTGACCTACAGCATCATCAAGAACGTCCGCAACGAGATCAACCTCAACCTGTTCTCCATCAACGCCACCACGGGAACCATCTACACGGTGCTACGCTCCCTGGACCGGGAGGCGGAGGACCGGTATCTGGTGGTGGTGGAGGCCAGGGACGGAGGGGGGTTGGCGGGGACAGGGACAGCCACCATCATGGTTTCCGATGTCAACGATCACCCGCCTGTTTTCACTCAGAGGGTCTACACTGCTCAGGTGAGTCAACCTGTCTATGACAAACCTCTCACCTGTCAACATCATCATTAGTAATAATAACATGTACTTTTGTGTGTCAGGTGACGGAGGATCTGGAGGTGAACAGCGAGGTTCTCGTCGTTTCCGCCACAGATGGAGACGAGGGCGAGAACGCCGTGGTAACCTTCAGCATCGTCGGAGGTGACGAGGACAGGAAGTTCTTCGTGGAGACGGACAAAGTCAACAGACGTGGCGTCGTCAAGCTCAAGAAGAAGGTCGACTTTGAAAAGCCTCACGAGAGAACCTTCAATCTGACCCTGAAGGCCGAGGACGCCGATTTCTTCAGTCTGGCCTACTGCCTCGTCCAGGTGGAAGACTCCAACGACCACGCCCCCGTCTTCTTCCCGCAGTTCTATGAGTCACCCGCCTTGTCCGAAGACGTACCTGTGGGGACGATTGTTGCTCAGGTAACGGCCTCTGATCTAGACTCGGGTCAAAATGGACGTTTTTCGTACAGTATCTCGAAAGAGTCGGACCCCTACAGCCAGTTCCTAGTGGACCAGTCTGGTTGGGTGGTCGTGGCTGATTCTCTGGACAGGGAGAAAATCTCGCAGCACAGGATCATGGTCCACGCCACAGATGCCGGGAGTCCGCCCTTGACCGGAACCGCCATCGTGATGGTGACTGTGCTTGACGTTAACGACAACGGGCCGGAGTTCGAGGTCGCCTACAAACCCATTGTTTGGGAGAACGCGCCGGCACCTCAGGCGGTACGAATGAACGAAACATCGCTCCTCCTCCACACAACAGACCGCGACACCTCCACCAACGGCGGGCCGTTCTCCATACGGCTCCTCATGCTCACCTCGGACGCCACCAACTTCAATCTGACCGACTTCCGGAACGGCAGCGCTGCCGTCACAGCCCTCCGCACCTTCGACCGCGAGCGGCAAAAAGAGTATCTCCTCCCGATCCTCATGATTGACAGCGGCTCTCCTCCGATGAGCTCCACCAGCACGCTGACGGTCGTCATCGGCGACAGAAACGACCACCCACACTCGCCAGGACACACCAACTTCATCGTCTACAGTTATGAGGGTACGTTGTTCCGTAGGAAGGGGAGGGGCTGTGTGTCCTCCATGTTGCTCCATACATTTCTTAGTTAAGATTTTAACAGTACTACTACTTTTATCGATACCACTTATTGATCTGGCACTTTAACTGTTCTCTTATCGGGACTGTTTGTCATTTTGTAAGACAAAAGGAAAAACAACAAAATTAACATTTCTTATTTTTTCATATACATTTGAAGTTGCAAACAAACAGGAAATCTGTACGCTAACTGTGTAGCACTAAATTGCTGCTGGGCAAAGTTAGTAACTAGCTTGTGAACGTAGTGGAGCATTTAGCATTTAGTGTTAGCATGTTTGATTGGGGAAATTAGCTCTAGAGACCAAAACAGTTTTTGTACCAGGCTGTAAACATGTTTATTTCTGCTGTAAAGTTGGACATTTTAACATGGGAGTCTATGGGGACTGACTCACTGTTGGAGCCAGATTCTAGTGGTCATTAGAGGAACTGCAGGTTGTGTCCTCTCTTATTTAGCAGAGGATCAAAGTGAACTGCTGCAAGAGAAAAGTTTCACACTGATAAAACTTGAACACTAGACAATTTAATAGCTCTCATAGATTTTTTTAAATTTTTTTATCAGTTTCTATTTGACTTTTATTTTGCATTTTTGTTTTTCACTTATTAACCCTCATTTATCCGGGAACAGACCGAGTGAACCTGAGACCCGAGTACAACCTCCTACTTTCTCCTAAGTTGATGTTGGACCCTGGTGGTTGCTCTCCAGAGCATTTTCTCGTTCACGGTCCCGGTCTAGAGTTCACCAGCTGGTCTGAGGGTTTCTAACCGGTGTCTCTCGGATCACAGACGGTCTCCTCTAACCTTCAGGTCCCCCGGCGTCCCCTCCCTCCACCTCCTGAGTGCTCTGCGCTCGTGTTGTTAAGACTGTACTTGTCACAGTCGACTGCTCGCAGCCTCTCGCTGCAGCCCACATCACTTATTTAGCATTTCATACCATCTGTCATCCCGCTGTAATTTGCTGGAAAAACTAAGGTTTTCTGTAATGTATTTTTAGTGGATTTCCTCTCCGGGGCCTTTCCACATGAAAGTACATTAACCCGCTAATATGAATCCATCACGTACCTCAACAACATGCCATGAAGCAAACAATTAACTCCCAGGTTTGACGGGCACAGAAACAGGAGCCATTTTTAAAAGGCAGCTGATTTCACGGCTAAAGAGATTACAGCACCGCGTTCGGCTTTTTTTGGGGCGAGTGGGGGAAACACTAATGTTGCATATCTTCCTGCTGTGCTGTCAAACCATGACCGTGCGTGCCAATGAGGCGTCGCCCGCCACCTTATCTCCTTAAAGAAGCCTCCACATTTCCCTCCTTCACTCTCAATATTTGGGTTCTTCCTCAGGGATCATTTGCACTCAAAAGTAATTCCTTTCTTTAATTTCCCGCCTCCTTGACAGGTATCCTCCCGACGACGGCGCTCGGACAAATTCAATCCCCCGACCTTGATGACTGGAGCGAGAAGGTGTACCGGTTCGAAGGGAAGCCAACCAGGTACTTTGATCTCATGCGGTGGAAGCGGTGAGAGGATGTGAAGAAAGGGAGGGATGGGAGTGAAAGTAGAGCTGGAGAAGAAGTAGAGAGGCGAGGAAGAGTTTGAAGGACACGAGGTGAAACAGTGGATAGGAGAAGCAAAGTGAGATGGACAGCTGAGGGGAAAAACGAGGTGGATAATGAAGTAGAGAGGAAGAGGAAGTGATGAAGAGGCGTAGAAAGAGATGAAATACGACAGAGAACACGAACAATCAGCTGATTCTTTAAGGAGAAACTCTTTAAAACTCGATCAGCTGATTGTTTTGCTCCCGTGTTTAGAAACGCAGGCTCACTATTTGGCAAGATCAAGTTAATGCTTACTACTAATTAATCTGATTAATGAGTTACTACCATTAATAACTGGTAACAGGAGCCTTGTAGTAATTTATTAATAAACATTGATGGGTTTTACCCTTCACAGTAAGACTCCCTTTCATCAGTTATAAATGTTTGTAGCTACCTTGAATGCTAACATCCTAAAGAAAATCTCCATTTTTAAAAAAGCATGAATTATAACATATATATAAATTATACTTAATATGAATATGTGAAGAAGCAGCAGCTACAAACGCTGGATGACGGAGGAAACACAGAAAGCTCAGTAACTAATGGGATGTGAGGCTGAACAGCACAGACACATGTCGGCTCACTATTTGGCAAGCAACAGGTGACTGTTGTCCTTTTTATCTAATGGGTTCTAACGACTTATAAAGGATGTATGAAGTGTTAACAAGATGATTAGTAAACTAGTTATAAACCATTCATAAATCCTTTATAAGGTGGTGGCACCAAAGTTTTAATTTACCCAGAATTCATTGCACCACAGTCCAGCTTAAGATACTGTAATAGATAGATACTTTATTTATCTTCTAGGGGAAATACATGTAAAGTTTTATATCTGTGTCTTAGATATAAAAGATTTCAGCCACTCTCGAGTCTCAAACCTGGACAAATAAAACTCAAACTATCTCCGTGAAGAGATGATGAAACCACGTCTGTGAGACTTCAGTGAGACTGAAATGAAACCAGCGAAGTCATGAGATAAATGAAAGTCAAAAGGGAGGGTTAAATCCCGCTGCCGTGTCGACCATCTTTACTATAAATGCACACGCTCTCCCATCAGGCGAATTATCCTGAGTAGTTCTGGATAAAAGCTTCCGGAGAATGGCAGATGTGAAGCTGTTTCAGGACGTGTCGGAGCTAACGCAGAAAAGATTCCCTCCAAAAAAAGTGTCCCCCCCTCTTATGTGACACACAGCAAGAGACGCGTGAAGAAGAAGAAGAAGAAGAAGAAGAGAGGGAAATAAAAGAGCTGCACAGGAACTGACAGATTTAAAATAGAGAGGGGGAGACAGTACAAAGGTGCGAGCGACAAAAGAGCAGAGAGGGAAAATTGGGACAGAGAAACAGGCAGTTTGAAGGCAGAAACAAAGAAAGAGTGAAAGAGAATGAAAGGGCAGAGGAGAGAGAGATAGAGAAGGGATCTGACTTGTCAGGAACAGTGCTATTAATACTTCATAACCAGCGGTATTGAAAATTCCCAGTGAAGCGCAGCGAGGGCGCGCTCGTTTTGTTTGATGAGGCGAGGCTTCATGCGGACGCGTTGAAAGGAGAGCCTGATTGCGCTCCGTGCCACCTCCTCTTCTAACAAGACACCTACAAGGAGGGACGACGAGAGACGACGAGAGGCGGCCGAGAACAAAGACACCGCCAGAGAGGGAATTAGCATAGATGCTCCTGAACCGCCGCCCCTCATCCTGTCAGCCGGCGGAGAGCAATTTGTTCCCAGTATGGATCAGGTTCAGGTTGCTTGTTATTTACATATAGAACTGATAAAAAAGAAAAGAAGAGAAGGGACGTAAGAAGAAGAAGAAGAAGAAGAAGAAGAAGTACAAAGTGTGGAGGTGAGATGAAGAAGCCCCAGAGGGCCGATAACAAACGCGTCAGCTCGCAGGAAGTCAGGACGACAAACAGCATAAAGAGAAGAAGAGATCAGCTTCCTGCGTCTCCCGCTGCAAACAGCAGACGGTGATTTGTCTGGAATTGATCGGCACATTATATCTCCTCATTTGTTTCCTGTCAGTGAAGTGCTGCGTCGCAGGGCCTGAAATCTTTAAAGCGTGACGTGAATCCAGGAGAAGGTGGAAACAGTTTCTCCCCCCTCCCTCCCCTCCCTCCCCCTCCCTCCCCAGCAGCAGCAGCAGGTTCGATCTCGGACGTGTTCTGGCCTCGACTCAGTCACGGTTAATTAATCCGTCTGGTCTGAGCTCTGAAGGTCAACTCGGCGCGAGGAGGTTAAACAGTTACATGAGCACCGATGGCTCAGACTCAGGACCGGGGCTTGGACCCGGGCCACGGCGCCTGGGATCCACTTCCTGGCGCAGCAGAGCAGAGAGCGCAGAAGTTTTCCCGCCCCACATGGACCCACGTTCAAGTGCAGACCTCCATCTGCTCAGAGTCTGATCTGAGGAGGAGGAGTCCCATCTGAGGAAGAGTTTACCCACATTTACCACCGAGCATCAGATATTAACATTTCCTACCCATCAACCCTTTGGCCTCGTTCCATTCAGCTCGCTCCACTTTCCCTTCAGTATTATAATCAAGCAAATCTTTATTTATAGCACATTTAGTTCCAGGAGGAAGCAGGATGTGAGTTATCATGGAACAACCACAGGAGCCGTGTGCACGGTGTAAAGATAAAACAAATGAAACAAACATGAAAATGAAACATGAATTAAAAACCATTAAGAAAATAAAATAATTAAAACTAAAAACATAAATTAATAAAAAAATAACATAAAACTGATAAAAAGTTTGAATAAAATATGATTAAATAAAATTATAATAATAAAACACATAAAAACAAAAGAAGGAATAAAAATAAAATATAACTTCTTCTTCTTCTTCTTCTTCTTCTTCTTCTTCTTCTTCTTCTTCTTCTTCTTCTCTCAGGTCGTTCGGACTCAACCAGAGTTCGGGTCAGCTGAGCATCAGGGAGGGGACGCCTCCGGGCTCCTACCACCTGCAGGTACGCGTCTCTGACCACGCCTGGCCCGACGTCACCTCCACCGCTCAGGTGGATGTCACGGAGCTGCAGCAGGACGCCCTGCAGAACGCCGCCTCCATCCGCCTGTCCAGTGAGTCCCGCCGTGACGATAGTTTAACTTCCTGTTCCTACGAGGAAGCTTTAAAATGTCGCCACACACTGACACAGGACACATGCATGCCCCAACGGTTGCCATGGTAACTGTTATTGACAGGGATAATGTTATACGTATCCCAGAGTGCCAAGGGGTCCAGGTTTCAGGGCTGTCAGCCCCCCCCCCAGCTCCATCCGCACCAAACACAACTAGCAAGGCATGATGGGAAATAACTCCCTGTTCTTCTTCCTCTCCCTCTTCCTCCTCCTCCCCCTCCTCCTGTTCCTCCTCCCTCCTCCTCCTCCTCCCCCTCCTCCTCCCCTCCTACTCTCCCTCCTCACCCTCCTCCTCCCCCTCTCTCAGACCTGACAGTGGAGGAGTTCTTCAGGAGCAGTGGAGGTCAGGAGAGTCGGTTCTCCGTCCTCGGCGGAGCGTTGGCTGAACTCCTTCAGACTTTGCCGGAAAACGTCCAGATCTTCTCGGTCGGCGGCGCCGGGCGACGGGGGGAGAAGGAACTGAACGTGTGGTTCGCCGCTCACGGCTCGCCGTACTACAAGGCGGAGAAACTGCACGGCTACGTGGCGGCAAACAAAGCCAAGGTGACGAGAGACCGTGGAAAGTTTCCGATTCTTACTTTGCTATTAAACTTAGTTATAAAATATACTATATAATATTACAGAGTTTTAATGCCAGAAAACAAAACACTGACGTTTGCAGGTAAAATCATCGACGACTTTTCTGTTTCCTAAAAGCTTGAAATATTCACATAAATACAGATTTTTAAAAAAAACAGATAAAAAGAAGCAGATAAATAATTTAAAAAAAAGTCAATAACGAAGTTTAACACCAGAGGAAAAGTGTCATGTTCAGCTCAGACGGTTGATGTTACATTAACTACTAATCAATTAAACATCACATTCACACGTTTGTTATGTGCAGTTCAACAGGCCCTTAACCATTTAACACACACACACACACACACACACACACACACACACACACACACACACACACACACACACACAATGCCATGTACATGTACATGTGTATGAATATTTCAGATCCACTAACAGCCTGAGAGCAGCTGCTGACCTGAGTTCACTGACTTCAGAGGAAGTTGAACCATGTAAACACACGTTAAACACACACGTTAAACACACACGTTAAACACACACACGCACACGGAGCAAAGTCATATTCACATATCTGAACTCTCAGCTGTCACTGTGCTGGTGTGTTGTTGCTCAGACCGAAGGGAATAATGAAAACGTAAAGAAAGAAATAAACAACCAATTTTATATTTACACATGTTCAATGGACACGAGAAAGAAAAACAGACGGACGAGGAAAGAGACGAATGAACGTTGAACTTTAGTTGTTTAACATTTTATCAGATAAATAACATAAATGAGAGAGAGGTCTTCTGCAGCAGATGCTCCTTCTCATTCCACAGGTTGGATTCTTAAAAAACAACCTAAACACAGACGTAATTAAACTCTTCATCTTCCTGTGCTCAGTATACGTATCAGTCAGGAAGCAGCGTCTCAGGATTATATCACCTGTGACTAATTAACTCATGTTTACTGATTAAAAAGGCTCAAGTTAAAGCCGGTTAATGTGCTGTCTGTGCTGGAGCAGAAGCACGACCCCGTCAGAGTGCAGAGGCTTCTCTCGTGGGATATTCCAGCTGCATCACGTCAGTGTCAAAAATCTGAATCTCCCAAATGAATTCATCATATCAATAATTAAACTGATCAGTTAAACAGTTTGGATTCAGTATTTAGATCAAGAAACTTGAGAAAAACAAGTTGCACAAAAGTTTCTTGTTCCTGTTTATTTCTGGTTGTTTTGGTTAATTGTAAGTTCCAGGTGTTGAAGGCCGCACCTGAGTGGATTCAAACCCACCTCTACACGTCCTTGTATTATGGTCTGTGTACATTTACTAACTGATTCACTTTGATTTATAAAAACTAACAGATCAGACGTGGATTTTCTGCTTTTAACTCTTATAAGTTCAATATCTTTGAGTTTCTGACAAAACACAGAAGAACCTTCACTTTGGGCTCTTCTAAACTATTGATCAGTTTATCTGATAAATATCCACAGATAGTTTGATAAATGTAAATAATAATAGTTGCAGGCCTGAAATCATTCTGCATGTAAATGCTCAAACATGAAAAACTAAATAAAATAAAGTGATGCACTTTATTCTTTAAAAAAAACGCAATCACAACGAAACAGATTGTTAAATATAAATAATAGCACAAAGCTCACAGGCTGATTAAAATAACTTGTGCATCAAATGCTGCAGAAGAAAGTTGTGTCTTGAATTATCTCAGGTTGAAAGGAAAAGTATCTTAAAAAAGAAAAGAAAAAGACGATGTTGAAACTGGCTCCGGAGCCAGAAAACTGAAGCCCTGCCTGGGGAGTGTGAAGTCACAGTGGATAAGAGTGTCAGCTGAATAACTACACTCCAAAAAAAGAAAAACACACAGTTGCGGAGACAGGAAACCCTGAGGGACTCTGATGAAAACCTCTCACCCATAAAGACAGAACGAGAGAAAAGAGTCGAGATGACAAGCAGGGAAATGGGTGAATTTGCCAACAGAAGCAAATGACAGCAAAACTTTAACGGGGGGGAAATGACAGAGACACACAGAGGGAAGAGGAGGGAACAGAGTAAACTCAGGTATCACTGATGTAGACAGACGTTAGATCAAAGATGGCTGCTGTCACTCTCTGAAAGTCTCTGTGTTCAAACAAGCTCACAACTTTAAGGACGCTTGTTTGTTCTGGTTTAACTAGTTTTAGTTTTAAGTTAGTACTTTATTTAGTTTCACCTGTAGTTTCATATAAGCCTCTGCTGGTTTGAGTTAGTCCTCACCCTACCACCTTTAATCCCGCTCTTAGTTTCAGTTAGCATTGGTTTTCATTTCAGTTAGCTCACGTTAGCTCGAATTTAATGCTAGTTTTAGTTTCAGTTAGTTTTGGGTTTAATCCTAACTTTAGTTTCATTGACTTTCCTTTTTATTTTCGTTAGCTTCATGCTAACAGTTTGTTTCAGTTAATTTTATCCTAATTATTCTCAGCTATGTACAAGTTTTTCTTTGATTTAGAAACATTTTATCTTATTTGTATTTGCACTTTCTTGTTTGTGTTTGACTGTATGACTTTTTTACCTGCTCCAGCTGGAGGCCATGTTGGGCGTGTCCATCTCTCAGGTGGGCGTCGACGACTGTCCCCACACTGACTGCAGTCAGTCTGGAGGCTGCAGTAACAAGGTTTCATTCAGCCAGTCCCCGGTGGCTCTCAGCTCCGGCGACACGTCGCTGGTGTCGCTGTCGGCGTCGTCGACGGCGCAGTGCGGCTGCAGGGGCCGAGAAGCCATCCACCTGCCCTGCTCCGCCTACCCCACCAGCCCCTGCCTCAACGGGGGCACCTGTCAGGACGGACCGCTGGGATACAGGTAGGTGCAGACAGAGGTCACTGCAATGTATGTGGTGACTAGAGATAAATATATTGCTTATAGGATGACTTCACCGTCAACTGGTAAAATGAAGAATTAAAGCTTTGGTGCAGCTGTTTCCATATTTTTCTCCATGGTTTATACGCCTGCAGGTCAAATCCTAAACTGTTAGCATCATCTGAAACCAGCAGACATTTCCAATTTGAAAACCGATGAACATTTAGTAAATTTATGAAACATTTATGGGATTTAATAAGAGCGAGCGTAGATTTCTCTTGGAGCTCAAACCCTCCGAAGATTCCTCTCAGCTGCGTGCAGTCGTCCACTTTGAATTGTCACATCATTTTAATGGTTTAAATATCAAATGAAACTTCTCAGCTGCTGAATCTGACAGATGGTTCTCCCTCCTTCCCGCTCTTTTTTCTTTCCTCTGCTCTCAAAAATAAAAAAAATAAAAAAAGCCTATTAACATTGGCAAACATGCTCCATACTTACGTTTAATTAACAGCGTTTTCTGTCAAGGTTTCCTCTTTGTGTTTGTCTGTCGGTCTCTCAATTCATTTTAATTAATGTTTTCATGTCTGGAGAGAAAACTTCTGCAAGTTAGTTTTATAGAAAAGTGTTAGTTAAACTGTGTGTGGTGAATGTGGAGGAAGCTTTGGATCATCAGTTAGCAAGATGACATTGACAGAAAGTTTATTTGTACAATTATATGAGAGAATAATATGAAAATAAAGAGTTTACTGAGGATTCAGATTTAAAACCTCAGTAGTTTTAAATATCCAAGTGTTTTTTATGCTCATGCATCATTCTCAATATTTCAGATGAACCCATTCAACCTCATGTATGTGGTATCTATAGAAACTGATACCAATAGATCAGCGGTTCCTAACCTGTGGCCCAGGGCCCTCTGGTGGGCTGCGGAGGAACCGCAAGTGGGCCGACAAGTCGTTGGCAGAACAAAGATGTAATTATATTAAAAAATATATATATAAATAATATTTTTAAAGAGTCATGAATGCAAACAGAGTAAAACAGAAAAAGACAACAGGAAGCACAGAGACTAAGGAGGGAAACAGGACAGAGACAGGAAGTAAAATAACTATGAAGACACACAGGGGAAGTAATTTCAAAATAAAACCATGACTATCTCAGTCTGATTGCAGGTTAAAATTACAATGTACAGCCGGTTATAAACAGGAAGAAGTAAAAGGAAAGAGAGTCGGAGACAGATGTCTTAATCCATCAAACAAAACAAAATAAAAATGGATCTTCCTCTGTTTTCAGCTCCGTCCTGAACGTTCGATCGTTGCCACGGAAATAAAAAACACGCCATTCGGCCTCAGATGTGAGCCGCCACTGCAACAGATATTATACCGATAGACTGATCGATTCTCATCTTAACTAAACTTTGAGATGAACCGAGTGGGTGTAAAGATCGTCATGACGACCAGCAGCATCATCAGAGTCTGCAGATACAGTGGCGTGAAGTAACGAGTGTCTCTGTGTGTGTCTCAGGTGTAAGTGTCCTCCCATGTTCGACGGCCCCGAGTGCCAGCAGACCAAACACAGCTTCGGCGGCCAAGGCTACGCCTGGTTCCCTCCCATCATGCCTTGCTTCCAGAGCCACATCTCCCTGGAGTTCCTGGCTGAGTCGGCCAACGGGCTGCTGCTCTACAACGGTCCTCTCGGCCCCGCCCACTCCGGGGAGCAGGAGGACTTCATCGCCGTAGGTGAGTTGACTGTTAGCACGCAGCTTCCTGGACGCTGCAGTGGCGTCCTTTAGTTAAAAGTTCTGACATATGAAACTCCTAAGCGCTCCAGCAGACACGCTAATCTGGCAGTGCTGCTGGAGCACGCAGCCGCCGCCGCCGCCACTCGTCCTTTTCAACAAACACAAAGACTGAACCAGTCTGCTGCTGTAACAACAGCGTCTCCGTGGACAACCAGCTTTATAAAGTCTAATGTCAGCTCCCGGTGGTCCTGACGTGGTGTTAAAGGATTAGCCTGCAGACGGCCTTTCAAACACTTCCTGCATAATCTTGTGGCATTAACGTTATATAATCATTGAGCCCGAGTGGGGGGGGTGGGGGTGGGGTGGTGAGGTGGGAGGGGGTGATCGAAGGTGGCTGCAGCATCGATCACTCACATGTTCGATAACTTGATGAGGCTGATCAGGTCGAGCGCACACACACACACACACACACGGATGCAGAGAGGTGACGTCGGGGTCAGAGGTTCGGTCATGTGACCTCAGGTAAATACAAGGATGAATAAAGTTTTCAGAAACAAAAGAAAAACAGTTTTCTATCGATTCTGAAATGAATGGAGAAAAGAATCTAAAGGTCAAAGGTCAATTTTCTAATGAACTGTTTATATCTTTCTTTCTTGTGTTTGTGTCTTTTATGTCTGTTAAAGCTCTTTGTATCGTCTTGTTAAAAGATGCTATAAAAATAAACTGTAACGGCGTCTCACACGTCAACAAATCCACGAACAGATTCTAGAGTAAGAATTTTAAATTTAAAAAGTCTTTCAAAGTGAAAAATAAAGACGTTTTCAGCCTCAGAGAAAGTGACAATAACAACGCAACATGTTGTTTTAATGTGAAAAGTAAAACAGGAAACTGGCGCTCTGGTGTTTCCCTACAGAGTTGAGGAACGGCGTTCCAGCTCTGAGCGTAAACCACGGATCAGGAACGCTGACGCTGCAGCTCCCGCCCAAATCCACCGTCACCGACCGGCGCTGGCATCGCCTCGACGTCATCAGTGACGGAAAGGTGGGACTGACGTGTGGTGATGATGTTTCATGTTTTAAACACACGTCAGTCATCAGGGGGTTTGACAGGTGTGTGTGTGTGTGTGTGTGTGTGTGTGTGTGTGTGTGTGTGTGTGTGTGTGTGTGTGTGTGTGTGTGTGTTCAGTCCGTGCAGCTGATTCTGGATCAGTGTGGGGGCGTGGCGGTGAACGAGCCGGAGGGGGTCGGGGGCGACGCTCAGGAGGTGGACGAGTCCGGCTGCAGAGCTGCAGGAGAGACTCCTGGGAGCCAGAGGTGAGGTCACAGCTGGAGACACTGAGGAGGAGAAAGTCTCCTGTGTTTTCCTCTTCTCCCATATTTGACATGCCTGCTCCCATCCCCCTCCTCCTCCCCTCTCTCCTCCCCCCCCTCCTCTCCCCTCCTCACCCCTCCTCCCCCTCCTCCTTCCTCCTCCTCCTCTCTCTCTATCTCCTCTCTCTCTCTCCTCCTCCTCCTCCTCCTCCTCCTCTCTTTCTCCTCCTCCTCCTGCGTCTTCCCTCCTCGCTCCTCCTCCTCCTCTCTCTCCTCTCGCTTGCCTCCTCCTCACTCTCTCTCCCTCCCTCCTCCGTCTCTCCTCTCCTTCGCCTCTGCTTTCGTTTCCTCCTCAGCTTCTCGCTTCATTCTCCGTTCCTCCTCCTCCTCCTTCTCGCGGTCTCACCCTCGCTTCCTCCCCCTCCTCCTCTCTTCGTTCTCCTCCCCCCCCTCCCGTGCCCCTCCTTCCCCTCCTCCTCCTCCTCCTCACTCCTCATCTCTCTACTCCTTTCCTCTCTCTCCTCCATACCTCCTCCCTCTCCTCCTCCTCTCTTATCCTCTCCACGCTCGTCCATGGATTCTCTCTCCTCCTCCTCCTACTCTCTCTCTCTCCTCCTCCTCCTCCTCCTCTCTCTCCTCTCCTCCTCTGCTCTCCTACAATCTTCTCGTCCTCGGCCCCCTCCTCGTCCTCTCCTCCTCCCTTCCTCCTCCTCCCTCTTCTTTCTCCTCTCTCTCCTCCCTCCTCCTCCTCTCTTCCGCCACTCCTCCTCCTCCCTCGCCCTCCCTCTCCTTTCTCCTCCTCCCCTCCTCTCCGGCTCCTCCTCCTCCTCCCTCCTCCTCCTCTCTCTCTCTTTCTCCTCCTCCTCTCTCTCCTCCTCTTCCTCCTCTTCCCCCCCTCTCCTCATTTCCTCCTTCTTTCTCCTCCCCTCCTCTCTTATCCTCTCTCTCCTCCTCCTTCCTCTCCTCTCCTCCTCCTACCTCCTCTTAATTGGGTTTTTCTTGGTCCTCCTCCCCCAACTCCCTCCTTCTTTTCCCTTTCTTCCATCTCTCTCACATCTTTTTCCTCGTCCTCTCCTTTACCTCATCTACTCATCCTCCTCCGTCTACATTGGTCTTCCTAACTCCCTTTTACTCAATATGGTTCTCTCCTCTCTCTCTCTCCTCTCCTCTCAATCTCTTGTCAATTTCTTATAGCCTCCTCGTCTTCCTCTCTCTCTCTCCCCTTCCTTCCTCCTCCTCTTCCTCATCCTCCTCCTCAAGGTATCTGAGCCGTAGTGTCCCAGCCTCTTCAGTTGGGCGGAGTCAAGGAAAGCGTCTGCCTCACCTGACTTACCCGGCAGCTTCACCGCCATCCGCAAGCCTGGTGGTGGACAGTCATGGTAACTTACCACGTCGTGGTTGTGTGTGTGGGTGTGTTGGCAGTGACTGTGGTGTGTGTGATGTGTGTGGCAGGTCGTCTATGTGGTTGCTGTGGTGCGTGTGTGTGTGTGTGTGTTGTGTGTGTGTGTTGCT
>NW_019174690.1:694457-695842 GCF_002260705.1 Seriola dumerili
TCTCTCCTCCTCCTCCTCCTCCTCTCTCTCTCCTCCTCCTTCACCTCCTCTTAATTGTTTTTCTTGTCCTCCTCCTCCCCAACTCCCTCCTTCTTTTCCCTTTCTTTCCTCTCCTCACATCTTTTCCTCTCCTCCTCCTCTTCCTCCATCTACTCATCCTCCTCCATGTCTAATTGTCTTCCTCCTCCCTTTTTTATCACCCATGTTCTCCTCTCTCTCTCTCCTCTTCCTCCTCCTCTCTCTCTCTCCTCCTCTTCCTCTCTCTTCCTCTCTCTCCTCCTCTCTCTCTCCTCTTCTCTCTCTCCTCCTCTCTCTCTCCTCTCCTCTTCCTCCTCCTCTCTCTCTCTCCTCCTCTTCCTCTCTCTTCCTCTCTCTCTTCCTCTCTCTCCTCCTCTCTCTCTNTGTGTGTGTGTGTGTGTGTGTGTGTGTGTGTGTGTGTGTGTGTGTTCAGTCCGTGCAGCTGATTCTGGATCAGTGTGGGGGCGTGGCGGTGAACGAGCCGGAGGGGGTCGGGGGCGACGCTCAGGAGGTGGACGAGTCCGGCTGCAGAGCTGCAGGAGAGACTCCTGGGAGCCAGAGGTGAGGTCACAGCTGGAGACACTGAGGAGGAGAAAGTCTCCTGTGTTTTCCTCTTCTCCCATATTTGACATGCCTGCTCCCATCCCCCTCCTCCTCCTCTCTCTCCTCCTCCCCCCCCTTTCCTCCCCCTCCTCCCTCCCTCCCCCTCCTCCTCCTCCTCTCTCTCCTCCTCCTCCTCCTCCTCCTCCTCTCTCTCTCCTCCTCCTTCACCTCCTCTTAATTGTTTTTCTTGTCCTCCTCCTCCCCAACTCCCTCCTTCTTTTCCCTTTCTTTCCTCTCCTCACATCTTTTCCTCTCCTCCTCCTCTTCCTCATCTACTCATCCTCCTCCATGTCTAATTGTCTTCCTCCTCCCTTTTTTATCACTCATGTTCTCCTCTCTCTCTCTCCTCTTCCTCTCTCTCTTCCTCTCTCTCTTCCTCTCTCTCTCTCCTCTTCCTCTCTCTCCTCCTCTTCCTCCTCCTCCTCCTCAGGTATCTGAACGTGTTCCAGCCTCTTCAGTTGGGCGGAGTCAAGGAAACGTCTCCNTTCCTCTCTCTCCTCCTCTCTCTCTCCTCCTCTCTCTCTCCTCTTCTCTCTCTCCTCCTCTCTCTCTCCTCTTCCTCCTCCTCTCTCTCTCTCCTCTTCCTCCTCCTCTCTCTCCTCCTCTTCCTCCTCCTCCTCCTCAGGTATCTGAACGTGTTCCAGCCTCTTCAGTTGGGCGGAGTCAAGGAAACGTCTCCTCACCGACGTTACCGCAGCTTCACCGGCTGCATCCGCAACCTGGTGGTGGACAGTCAGGTAACACCAGCGCGTGTGTGTGTGTGT
>NW_019174690.1:696031-715253 GCF_002260705.1 Seriola dumerili
TGTGTGTGTGTGTGTGTGTGTGTGTGTGTGTGTGTGTGTGTGTGTGTGTGTGTGTGTGCGGTTGTCTCAACATCACAGTGTAAAAATCTAAAACATGATCTAAATGAAAATCTGCTGCTCAGTTAAAACCTCAACGACCAAAACCCTCTACCCACAATCCCTCTGTGTTCTGGGCTCGCTGCCTGTCGTCCTCTGAGAGGTTCCTCCTGTTCACCGCAGCTGTGATGTCAGAGCGAGCGAGTCATGAGAACATTTGAGGTTTTTTTTCTTTTTAAAATTTATAAAAGCAGAAGTTTGAGTCTAAAGTCACAGAACGACTTTATCGTTAAAGTCAAAAACACTTTCATTGATTAAAATAAAAATGTTGCGTCGCCGGTTTGACGATAAAGTTTTTCTTTTTTAAAACGATGAAAGACGTGAATTCAGTCTCGCTCCAGGAGGAAGAAAAGAGTCTGAAGTGAAATCCTGTTAATCACCTTTGTCACGTCTCCGCCCCTCAGGTGTACGACCTGGCGTCTCCAGGTGAGAGCGTGGACAGCGCCCCGGGGTGCAGGCTGACAGACGGGGTGTGTGTGACGGCGGCGAGCCCCTCCTGCGGCGTTCACGCCTCCTGCCTCGCCGACTGGGGCTCGTTCAGCTGCGAGTGTCACCCGGGGTACACGGGACACAAGTGTGACCAAGGTGAGAGTGTGTGTGTGTGTGTGTGTGTGTGTGTGTGTGTGTGTGTGTGTGTGTGTGTGTGTGTGTGTGTGTGTGTGTGAATGAAAAACTGGATCTCAGGATTTAAGATTCTTGACTTTTCCTTCAGGTGCTGGGTTTTACTGACTGTCTGTGAAGTAAACACACGTCCCCGTGTGTCACTCTAACCCGTGTCTCCTCCTCCGTCCTCAGCCGTCCCAGAGTTCTCCTTCGACTCGGGCAGCGTTGTGCGTTATCAGCTGAGAGGCGGCGGCAGCTCTCGACGCACCAACGTCCAGCTGCTCCTCCGAACCAGAGCCACGTCGGGCACCCTGCTCTCCGTGACGTCCCGGGATGCCAACGAGTACATCGTCCTGGAGGTCAGTCCATGCCTCCGCCATCGGTCGGCGTCTGACTCGACTGTGAAGTGTTTAATGTTCTTCTTCTTCTCTCTCAGATCATGGAGGGTCACCTCTCTGTCCGGGCCAACCTCGGCGACGGTGCCGACGCCCTGCGGCTTCCCGGCCAGCGGGTGGACATCGGGCAGTGGGTCCTGGTCAGCCTCAGTCGCCATGACAACCTGTTCACCCTGCGGCTGGAGCGAGGAGGAGGGTCCCGGGAGGCCCAGGCCCGGCTGGGGAGCCGGAGGGAGATCGTGGTTCACCCAGCCAGCGTGATGGTCGGCAACGGACCGAACCCCGGAGACAAGGCGGACTTTCAGGGTGAGACCAGGATCTGGGTTCTGACCCGAGTCACCGCCGTGATGAGCGCTGGTTAAACCTGACTGTGTCTCTTCTGCAGGCTGTCTGCGGGACGTTCGTTTTAACGGCCAGGCGCTCCCTCTGGACGGGCAGAGCCGGGACTTGGTGACGGTGCTGGAGAGGCGGGGCGTCACCTCCGGTTGCTCCAGCGACGCCTGCAGCAGCCAACCGTGCCGCAGCCCGCTGCGCTGCATCGACCTGTGGAGGAAGCATCAGTGCAGGTGACATACACACACACACACACACACACACACACACACTGTACACACACACATCCCAACAGATGATGTCATCGACTCATCTCGTCCTCCACCCTCTGCGTCGTCTCCCAGGTGTCCCGGCGGTCAGGTGACGGTGACAGACGAGTCGGGACAGCGCTGCATGCCGTCGCCCTGTGGACTTTCTTCCTGCCGGAACGGCGGTGTGTGTCAGGCGCTGTCGCCCGACAGCTACCGGTGCCGCTGTCAGGAGGGGTTCAGGGGTCAGCGCTGCGAGCTGGGGCAGGTCAAAGGTCACCGGCTGGCCGCCCTCAGTCCCAGCTCCATCTTGGCCATCAGCATGTGTCTCCTCGTCTTCTTCGGTAAGAGACGACGAACAGGTTCAACAACATGAACCTTAAATCAACTTTAAATCATCTGAATGAAGCTGGTTTTCAAACAATAAAGTTTTTATCTGAACTTGAACTTGTATAAAACTTTATTTAAAACTTGTTTGGTTCAGCAGCTTCCTGCAGATTCACTGTCACACTTTTCTTCTTCTGCAGTAAATAAGCAGCAATAATAGTGTGTTATTACACAGTAATAATACTGTGTAATAACACAGCAACAATCATCAACTCTGCTTCTGGTGTAAAACTAAACATGGTCTGAAACATCTTACCTGGAGTGACTGTTGCAGGTGCGCTCTCTTAAAGTGACAGTACCTAATTACCAAAGAGAATGAATTGATTAACCTTTTCTACACATCAAATATAACCTTAAGTCAAAGTTAATAAAAACTTTATTTTTACTTTTCTAAAATCCAACTCAAAACATACGTCTTCTTGGACTATGATAAGAAAACTGTGAGAAAGGCGAAGCTAAAAAGATAAGAGCTAATCCTCCAGTCAAACAGCATGTTATTGTTTGGTATTAAAACACTTCTTAGCAACAGTTTTCTGAAGTCAAGGAAGGTGGATGATTATCAGTTTATCAACAAGAGGAAATATTGATCACTACGTTAAACAAAAACAAACTTATGTAACAGTGTTCTGTAGCGATCAATATGTTTTCCATCAGCATCGATCAGACAGCGCTGACGTAAAAGTTACACAACAATCAAGTGTTACATCTCGAACTTTTAGGACGTCAGATCATCTGATGAACTCGTAATGATACCTGGCCTCTGCTCTCTATCAGTTAAGACTTCATTTCCCATCAGCCCTCTCTCTTCCTGCTCTCCCTTAAAGACGACGAAGGTGAATATGGAAACAGGTTCCTCTAAATTCCACCTGAAAAAAACCAGAGTGAAGGATGTTAAAGACTCTCCTGCCTCGTTTGTGTTTCACCTGTTTCTATTGATTGATGTGATGATTGATTAATAAAATGTTTCCAAATGAACATTAAATCCTCAGAGAAGCTTTAATGAGCTGCTGCAATGAAGCGACAGGAAGGAAGTGAAACGTTTCCCCGCGGCACAGAGTCACATTCACACAAGAAGATGCTTATTTATACTGTCCTCTTTTCTCCGTGTGTGTGTGTGTGTGTGTGTGTGTGTGTGTGTGTGTGTGTGTGTGTAGCGGTGTTGGTGGCGGTGACGGTGTGGAACCAGAAAGGCAGCCGCAACAAGTTCAGGAAGCGAGGAGTTTACCACATCCCCGCTGAACACGAGAGCTGGGAGGACATCCGAGAAAACATCCTCAACTACAACGAGGAGGGAGGGGGGGAGCAGGACCAGGTACACACACACACTCACACACACACACACACACACACACACACACACACACACACACACAAAAATGTGGAAATTAGTGGCGGTCACGTAGTAACGTCTCAGCACTGATGTGATTTCTGGCTCATGTTTCTTCTTCTTCTGTGTTTTATTTGAAGTGTTGATCCATCAGAAGATATAAAAACCATCTCAGTGTAGTTTTACATCTCCTCTCTCAGGCTTCTCTCTGCAGCTCTAGTAACAACAGGTCAGTGAGCCAATCAGAAGAGAGGAGGCTCTGAGCCTCTCTTCTGATTGGCTCAGGGGTGTTGTATTGATGTAACAGATTGTACAGGTGTTCCTAATAAAGTGGCCACTAAATGAGTATAACCTTGTGACGACAGGTCTGACTGTGTCCGTCCTTGTTTCCCTCCAGAATGGTTATGACATCACAGAGCTGAAGCGTCCTCTGTGCTCCAGTCTGTCCCAGTCGTCGTCCTGCACCACCGCCCCCCTCATCAAGTCTTCCCCCGGCTCCCAGGAGGAGGTGCACCCGTCCAGCTCCTCCTGCAGCTCCGGTGCTCCCTACCTCAGCATCCCGCATCACCACCACCACCACCATCAGCACGCCGCCGCCGGCTACACCAATGACGCAACCTACGCCAACTACGCCGCTCACGCAGGCAGAGATGTGGAGACGAGCGACGCGGGCAGCTACGTGGACGCCGCTCAGCCGGCGTTGTCGCGGTCCCACGTGGACTTTAAGAGCTACGTGGCGCGGATCATCTGGGAGGCCGACAACGACGGCGAGGCGTTCCCGCCGGACGCCTACCACGTGTGGTGCGTGGAGGGCTCGGGGTCGTCGGCGGGAAGCCTCAGCTCCCTGGGGTCGGCCGCGTCACGTGGAAACGTCACCGCCGCTCAGGGCGAGGAGGAGGAAGAGGAAGATGATGAAGGAGGGTTTGTGTACGACAGGCTGTCGCGCTGGGGCCCCAAGTTCCACGCCCTGAGCGAGATGTACGACCGGCCCCAGCTGGCGCTCTCATACAGGGACGCCATAGCTTACATACAGAGGAGCCACAGCCACGACCCCCTGCCTCATCACCACTAGGGGGCGCTGCTCGACCCCGCCCACCTGCACACAGTTAAAACAGACTGTGCTGCGTTCACGTCACGTCTGAAAAACTTCACAATCAACTTTTAAAAATAGAATCATTTTTATTCCCCGTCACTGTTTTTACTGTAAACGACAAACGACCACAAAGTCTGAAATGTTAAAACTGTTTAATCAACGACCTCAAAACACAAACCGCCCTGGAACAGCTGTTTCTCCGCTGGCTCCCTGATGTGACGTGAATGCAGCAGCCCCCCCCCCCCGTGTAGGTCGAAGGCGGCGGTGAAGCGACGATGCTTTCAGGTCTGGAGGTTCAGGATGAGACACTAATGACATCAGAGGTCTGAGTTTAAACCCACAAAGCACACAGCTCGTTCTTGTACCAGCTTTACATGAGAATACGTCGTGAAACTTTATTTATTTTTGCTTTTTCTTCTTCGTTGAAACTTCACGTGTATTTATTTCTTTTTTCTTTTCTTTTTTTTTTTTTTGTGGGTTGCCGAGTTTTATTCTTTAGAAATGTGGGAAAGTACAATCAGACTGTCTGAGATCTTTAATTTTAATCTCCTTACGTACAGTTTTAATTCTGACCCTCCCACACGAACCAAAACCCACAAACGAAAAGTCAAGTTTCACAAAAGAAACTCGCTGAAGGACAAATTTCTTCTTAGACTTTTATTTTTTAAGAAACATCCACTCACTCCACAGATCAACCGAACCTCCGACAGACTCGTTAACCAGCTTTTAATTTCTCTTTTCTAACCTTCCTGTTGCACTAACGGACGATTCAGAGAAGAATCTATTTGCCGGGAAAAAAAAACAAAAAAGATAATTTGAGCTCAGCAGGTGAAACATGTAAAATAAGCTTTGATAGGATGAGAGATTATTTTTTTACTCCCGTGTAGAAACTTCCCAGAAGCTCCTCTCCACTTGCGGTCGGTCGTGCACCGTGTTAACGTGCTGGGTGGCGTCGCAGATGTTTTTATAACCATCGGTTCAGAGGAAGCAGCTCGTCGTGTTGAGTGTTGGAGCCGACGTTATTCTCCACGTCACATCTGGTGTTTCCGAGGCTGAACTTCTGATTGATGGCGTCCAGTTTTCAAAACTGCAGATCAGTCGAACGTGTTCATTCGTTTATTAATGACTAAACTATTGAAGAAGCACAAACAAATTAATTATTCTTAGAACAATCACACGTGTCGAGAAAACAGCAAATTTCTGCTTTTAAAGAAGCAGGAACCAAAGAGTTTGAATTAAATGATTCAGTCACAAAATTCTAATTTAACTTCTGCTAAAATGTTTTTTGTGCTCAATCAATAGTTTTGTCATTTCTTAACTTCCATACGATCAGTGTTCAGTTTGGTTCAGACTGTGCGAGTCAGTATTCACACACAGTCGGCCCGGAGACGTTTCTTAAAGTGTCTCCCGCTGACGGGGAGACGAGGACCCAGGAGGCGTGGTCAGTCCCTCACAGGTAGATTTGTCACCTGGACGGGACACAGATACTTTTCAAACGGCCAAATGTGATTTTTAATCAAACAAAGATGTGACGCAGCGATTCAGCAGAGCGGTGTCTGACGGCTGTTTACCTCTCGGCTCCGTGTGTCGCCACGACACCGTCTGATGAATGTAGTTTTATAAAAGCAGAGCGAGGAAACCTTCAGGGGTTTCAGGAGACAGGTGGAGGGAGTTTGAGCGAGCAGAGAGTACAATCATTGACGAACAAACGCGTCCAGATATCTGAAAGGGTTTTAACGGCACTTCAGGTCGTGTTTCTCTCCCAGAATGCACTTGTAGAGCAGCGATTAAAGTCCTGAGATATTTTTATCCAAACGATCCTGGAGTTTTTAGTGTGGAAGCAGATTTTTTCCAGAAGATATTTTCCTTGTGTTCTGCAGTTTTATTTCTCCTCTGGTTCCTGATGAAAAGCAGAATTGTACTCAAAGCTATGCATCCAAATGAAACAACACAGGTGTCTTTTTCTGAACTGACGTGACTCCAAATGTTGTGATGAGTGTCGACCTGTTGCTGTGTGCGACAGCTGTTGATGTTTGTTGTGAATCCAGTGTTTTTAAAGCAGTTTACTAAGTGTGTGTGTGTGTTGACTTCACACACACACACACACACACACACACACACACACACACACACACACGTTGTATTGGACTGAGAGTGTAAAGCGGTGTGGATCTGTATGATATGATGTACATATGGACGTTTTATAGCAGCCTAACATGGACTATTCCTTTTGTATATGACTTTTAATAAAAAGGCTTTTTCCCCAAAAAGTTTGGTTTGAGTTTAAACTTTGTTTGACAGAAGAAGAGGACGGAGGGAAGACAAACACCTGGTTCCTACAGATTCACACTTTATATTACTTTTCATGCAAGTTACTGCAAAGACCAAATGCATGAGACGGGACAAATATAAGTCAAACAGTTGGAGACTCGTGCAACACAAATCATAAAAAGATTTTTTTTTTAAATTAAACTGATTGAAGGCTTGAATTCAGAACACTCACCACAAATCAATAATTCAATGTTTTATTGTTGATTTTCTGATTTTAAAGGAAAGATAAGATTGCAGGTGAAATCTAAAATCAGAGCTGACTAGATCAAGTTTATGAGAACATGTCACATTCATGCAGCTTTCTGTTTATGAGCCTCACACAGTTCACAGAGGTGTCTTTGTCCAGGTGACGTGATTTTTGGCTTTTAAAGTGAAAAGAAGTAAATATAACATCTGCAGTAAACTGACAGTAAAATGAGCTTTTCTTCAAATGTTAATGTTGATTGTTATTATTGTGTTATCGCCCCCCTGCCAAGTCACGACTTAGATATTAGATAACAACAAACTTTTGCAAGTCACAGATACCAATTCATTTCTTTCTCCTTTATAACTTCCTGAAATAAGAAATAACAGAGCATTTACATTTTAATGTCAGTTTAGTGCAGGTTATATTTAGTTCTTTTCACTTCACAAAACAATTAACAAAATGATGAATTTGCTGAAACATTTGCACAAAAGTTAAAATCTATAGAAGACCTGTAGCATGTTCTGAAACTGATCCTGCTGATGACTTAAAGTGTGTTCAGGTTCAGTGTTGTGGTGAGCAGAGAGAAAAAAATGCAATAGACCAGTCAAAGTAATGAGAGAGAAAGACTTACATAGATTGTGTTTGATATTTGCTGATAGTGCGTACACTGCACTGTGTGGTGAGTTCTGAGATTTCACGGTTCTGGATGATTATCGCTGTAATCTTAACTCTTTATAGTGAGTTGAAACAAATCTTAACTCTGTTTCGACACATGACGGTGCATTAATAGTAAGTGTGTAAATTTTGCCTTATGAACTATGACAGTGATGAAGAGAGTCATAGTATAGGTAATCGTGCAATATATACTGTAAAAAACGGAGTAAGTATGGATAATAAAATGATAACACGTTATATATAGTATCGTGCAAAATAATGAAAAAATACGGTCATAGTCAGATATGTGCATAAAATGAAAACCTCAAGTATAATGAGTATGCAAAAAAATGAAAAAAGATCATAGATTAGTAAATGGCATAAAGATGAAAAAAACGTGAGTAAGTATGGCATAAAAAAGGAAAAAAAAGTTTCATAGTAAGGTAGTGTGCATAAAATGAAAATAAAAAATCGGGGTTTAAAAATAAAGTAAATACGTGGGAAAATAATGAAACAAACTAAAGAAATGTAGGCAAAAAGTATAAGATGTGCAAAAATATGACAAAAGTCAAGACTACGGACAAAAAGGTCATAGTATAGTACGGCAAAAAAATGAAAAACGTCAAGTATATTTATGCATAAATGAAAAAAAAGTATAAGTAAAATGTATGGAGAAAATGATAAAACGCATAGTAATACTATGCATAAATGAAAAAAAACCGTCATAGTATAGTACATATAAAATGAAAAAAAAAGTCATATATAGATGATAATGAAAAAAACATATAGTATACGTTCGGCATAATATGAAAAAAAAACGTATAGTATAGTATGGCATAAAATGAAAAAAATCAATAGTATAACGTAGCTAACAATGAAAAAAAATCATAGATACTGTATGGCATAAAAGAAAAAACTCATAGTATAGGTATGGGCATAAATGAAAACGTCTAGTATAGGAATCAAAGCTCAATATAAGTATGGAAGAAATTGAAAAAAAACGTCCAGTAATGTGTAAGGATAAAAATGAAAAAAAAGTCATATCGTATATGTGTAGATGATAAAACGTATAGTAAGTAATCAAAAATGAAAAAAACATCAAGTATATACGCATAAAAATGAAAAAACGGTCATATTGTAATATAAGGAAAAAAGTCAATTCTAGTAGAGCATAAAATGAAAAAAGTCATAGTATAGTATGGAAAAAAATGAAAAAAAACGTCATAGGGTATACTAGGCAAAAAAATGTCATAGTATAGTATGTGCAAAGAAAATGATTCTAAAACGTCATAGATACAGTAAGCAATAAAATAAGAAAAAAAACGCGTATATTGTAATCAAAAACGTAAAGTATATGTAATGGATAAAAATGAAAAAACGTATATTATTAGTTGGCATTATAAATTGAAAAAAAGTCATAGGTATATGTTAATAAACGTTCATATATGTATAGTAGCTAAAAAGAAAAACGTCATGTAGTTGGAAAAAAAATGGAAAAAAACGTCAATAGTATAGATGAAGGTCAAAAAACGTCATAGTAATATATGGGAAAAAAATGAAAAACTATAGTATATTAACAAAAGTATAGTATAGTCTGCAAAATGAAAAAAAGTATAGAAGTATGGCAAAAAAGAAAAAAAGTATAGAAGTAGAGCTAAAAAAACGCATAGTAAAGTAAATCATAAAAATAAAAACCAAACTCATAGATAGTAATGGCATATAAAGAAAAACCGTCATAACGTATGTATCGGCATAATGAATGAAAAAAACGTCATAGTAAGACTGGCAAAAAATGAAAAGAAAGTCATAGTATAGATGTGCAAAAAAAAAAAAAGTAAGTATAGTCTGGCATAAATGAAAAAAAAACTCAATAGATAGGAAGCCTATAAAATGAAAAAAAACATCAAAGTATAAGTATCGATAAAAATGAAAAAAGTCATAGTACAGTATCGTAAAAATGTAAAAAACACCATAGTATAGATGCATAAAAATGAAATAAACGTCATAGATCATGTATGGAAAAAATGAAAAAACGTCATAGTACAGAAGGCTAAAAATGAAAAAAACGGAGTATATAAGTCAAAAAAGTCATAAGTATGCTAGGTCATAAAAATAAAAAAATACGCATAGTATATGTAATAGCATAAATAAAGGAAAAAGTCATAGAT
Source organism: Seriola dumerili (assembly GCF_002260705.1). Lineage (NCBI taxonomy): Eukaryota > Metazoa > Chordata > Actinopteri > Carangiformes > Carangidae > Seriola > Seriola dumerili. The sequence continues at coordinate 705,854 of NW_019174690.1, forward strand.
ATAAGATAATGGGTATGCATATAAAAATAAAAAAAACGTCATATATATAAGCAAAAATGAAAAAAGTCATAGTTAAGGTATGTAATATGAAAAAAAACGGCAGTAATATGTAGCATGATATCGTAGTGCATAAAATGAAAAAAATCTCATACGTATACCTATGGGCATAAAAATGAAAAAAATTATATATGTTTGGCAAAAAAATGAAAAACGTTCATAGTAAGAGTAAGTTTGCTTAAAATGAAAAAACGTATAGTATAGTATTCGCAAAAAATGAAAAAAAAAAGTCATAGTTGGTAAGTGCATAAATGAAAAAAAGAAGTCATAGTACACAACACCTAAGCATAAAAATGAAAAACGTATAGATAGATGGAAATGAAAAAAACGTCATAGTATAGAGTATGGCAAAAAACGTCATAGTACAGTAATGCATAAAATGAAAAAAAACCTATATATAGATAAGTAAAAAAGTATAGAATTAAGGCAAATACGTATTTATATTATGGATAAATGAAAAAAAACGTCATAGTAACTGTAATGCAAAAAAAGAAAACACGTAATAGTATGTATGGCATAAAAATGAAAAAAAAGTATTGTTAGTATGGAGTAAATGATAAAAAACAAAAGATATATGCATAAAATGAAAAAACTCATAAGTATACTCGTCAAAAAAGTCATTATAGTAATTGGGATAAAAATAAAAAATGAAAAATGTATAGAGTATACTAGAGAAAAAAATGAAAAAAAACGTCATAAGTAATGTATGTACAATACAAATGAAAACAAATCGTATAGTTATTAAGTAAGCAAAATGAAAAAAACGTCATAGATTAAGAAATAACTGTCAAGTAATTGATATGTGTAAAAATATCAAAACGTAAAGATACCATATGGCAAAAAAATAAAAAACGTCTAGACAGTAAAGGAGAAAAGAAACATCATAGTACTGATGTAAGCATAGAACTGAAAAATGAGTTTGACATTATGATATGTGAGACCAGCTGTTGAGTTGTTGTGAATATGTTTTTAAAATTGTGGGTTGATTACACATCTCACACACCCCCCCACAGCACACAACACAAACACACAATCACACCACACACATGTTGTTGTTACTGAGAGTGTAAAGCGTGTGGATATGTTATTATATGATACATATTGGACGTTTAAGCAGCTAATTGGACTATTCTTGTTGTAAGTTGATTTTATAAAAGGCTTTTCCCGCAAAAGTTGGTTGAGTAAACTTTGTTTTCAACAATAGAGGTATGGAGGAGAAGACAACCCTGTGCAAAATCAACTTTAGATTAATGTTCATGAAGTTACTGCAAGACAAATGCATGACAGCGACAATAAAGTCTAAAATTTGAGATCGTGCAGCTACAAATTCATAAAAAGATTTTTTATTTTAAAATTAAAACTGATTGAAGGCTGAAATAGAAACCACTAAAATCAATTCAATGTTTAATTGTTATATTCTGATTTAAGGAAAGATAAATTGCAGGTGAATCTACATCAGAGCTGACAGAATAATGTCTATGTAATAATGTCATATCAGGCAGTTTTCTGTTATGAGCTCACAGCTGGTCAGAGTTGTATGTTTTTGGGTCGTTTGGAAAACACCCTTTATAATATATTTTTTTTTTTTTTTTTTGCTTTTTTTTAATGAAAGATAATATATACATTCTGCAGTAACTGACGTAATAATATCTTCTATATTGATGTTATTTTTTTTTTATGTTTATTCGCTTTTCTTTTTTTAATGTCATCTATAGATATGATACACAAATTTTTGCAAGTCACAGAGATATCCAATTCATTCTTTCTCCTTTATAACTTTAAATAAGAAATAAAGAGCATTTACATTAATGTCGGTTTAGTGCGTGAATTATTCTTCACTTACAAAACATTAATCCAAAATGATGAATTTGCATGCAAATTTGCCACATAAAGTTAAATACTATAAGACCTTTAGATGTTCTGAACTGATTGCCTGATGACTTAAAGTGGCTGTCTCAGTTCAGTGTTGTGTGTGGCAAGAGGAAAAAAAACAATAGTCATCGGTAAAGTAAAGAGAGAGGAAAAGACTTACATTGAATCATTTCTGTTTATAATTGGATAATGTGTGAAACATGCCACAGTGTGGTTGAGTTCTGAGATTTCCACGTTTCGGATAATTATCGCTGTAAACTTAATATTTATTGTGAGTGTGAACACAAATCTTAACTCATGTTTCAAATTCTCACAATAAGTAGTTAGTAGGTACGAGATAATTATCAGACGTGAAGTTTCAGAATCACACACGGTGAGTGTTGATCCATGTTAGCAAATTGCAAACGACACATGTAGTTAAGGTACCCTTTCTTCTCTTACTTTGACTGAGAGTCTATTGTTTATTTGTTTTTTTCCTCTCTGCCACCTAAACACGAACTGACACACTTTAAGTCATCAGCGGAATCAGTTTCAGAACTGCTACAGGTATTTCTATATGATTAATCTTTGTGTAAATGTTTAGTAAATCACCAATTTTGGTTAATTGTTTTGTGAAGTGAAAGAAATATAAATATAACTGCACTATAGCGTGTGACTGCATGGAAATAGTAATAGCTCTGTATTTTATTATTTAGAAGATTATAAAGGAGAAAGAAGTTGAATTGTACTGTGACTTGTCAAAGGTTGTTGTTATCGTATATCTAATTGTGATGGAGGGGTCATAACACAATTATAAAATCACTTCACAATTTGAGATAAGGCTCATTTACTGGCAGTTTACTGCAATTTTATATTTACCTTCTTATATTTACAAGCCAAAAATACGTTCACTGAAAAGGACTTCTGTGAACTGTTGAGGTGTCATAACAGAGAAGCTGCATGAATGTGACATGTATCTCATAAACCTTGGATCTAGCCAGCTCTATTTTGTATTTCACCTGCAATTATCTTTTCTTTGATAATCAGAAAATACATAAAACATTGTTGAATATTGATTTTGTGTGAGTGTCTGATCAAGCCTTCAATAGTTTAAATTAAAAAAAAATTTTTTTATATTTGTGTGCACCGAGTCTCACTGTTTGACTTATATTGTCTCGTCATGATTTGGTCTTGCAGATAATTGCAATAAAGTATAGTAAAGTGTGAATCTGAGAAAATGGGTGTTTGTCTTTTCTTCTCTTTCTCCCTGTGAACAAAGTTTAAAGCTCAACAAACTTTGGGGAAGAAAGCTTTTTATTAAGTCATATACAAAAGGAATAGTCAAGTGTTTAGGCTCTATAAAACGTCCATATGTAAAATCATATATACAGATTATCAGCTTTAAACTTCATTCCAATACAACATGTTGTGTGTGTGTGTGGGTGAGTGGTGTTTGTGTGGTGTGTGGTGTGTGTGTGTGAGGTGTTGTAAGTCATACAACACAAACTGTTTAAAAACATAGGGATTTCACTACATAACATGCACAGCTTGTCTCACATACCAACAGTGAAGAACTCTATTTTTTCTATTGCATACTATATATGAGTTTTTTTACCATTTTATATGCTTTGACACTATGAGTTTTCCCAGTTTTTTGCCATACTATAGGTCTATGCGTTTTTTCTCTTTTTGCATAGCTACTAACTATGAATTTTTTTGCTACTATAACATGACGTTTTTTTCATTTTTATCTTACTATACATGAGTTATGTTTTTCATTTTAGAGCCATACATATAACTATTGAGGTTTTTTATCAGTTTTTTGCCTTACTATACTAGACTTTTTTGCCTTAGTATAACTATTATCGTTTTTTTCATTTTATGCATACATATTGTGAAGTTTTATGCATTAGTATAGGCTATAAGACGTTTCATTATTGATGTCGATAACGATTATGTATGGATAGTTTTTTTTCATTTTATGTCATACGAAAAGCAATAGATTTGTTATTTTCATATTTAATGCATACACTAATAGCTAATGACGAGGTTTTTTCTTTTTGTTCGAATTACCTTATACTATGACGTTTTTATTTCATTTTATGCATATATATAATGATCTGTATTTTGCCTTAGTATACTTATGACGTGTTTGACTTACAGTCTAGAGTTTTTTTTCTATTTTTATGCTTTACTGTACTAATGAGTTTTTTTGCATAACTATACTATGATGTTTTTTTTCATTATATGCATATGGCTTACTATGAGTCTTTTCATTTATGCATTAGTATTATGACGTTTTTTTTCAATTATATTGCTGTTATAACTATTACGTTTTTTTCATTTTTTTGTCATAGCATACTATGGACCTTTATTTGTCATTGTTTATATGGCTATTATATATGAGTTTATGTTCATGTTTTTGCCATAGTATACTATAAAGTTTGTTTTCATTTTATGCATAGCATACTATGAGGTTTGTTTTCTTTTTATGAATCACTATGAGTTGTTTTTCATTTATGCCGATACTATATTGTGCAGTTTTGTCATTTTTATGCTTACTAATACTAGTGAGTTTTTTTTATTTTTTGCATACTATAACTATGACGTTTTTTTGATTTATTATCATATATATTCTTATTACGTTTTGTTTTATTTTTATGCATTACATAGTCTATGTGTTTGTTTCATTTATGATAAAACATTGTCTAGTGACGTTTTTTAGACTACTTATCTGCCTGTTTGTTTATTTTTAATGCTTAATGGTACTATAGTTTTTTCATTTTTTGCCATACTATCTTTGACGTTTTTTTCATTTTTTATGCTATTATACTATGATGGTTTTTTTTATGTTTTATGCCATACTGTACTATGACGTTTTTTTTCATTTTTATGCGTACTATACATTATGGTTTTTTTTCATTTTAGCAATTAACTATGGAGCGTATGTGTTTTTTCTTATTTATGCCTAGACTATAATAACTAGACGTTTTCTTCAATTTTGCAATATATAATACTAAAGCTATTCTTTTTTCATTTTGCATAACTGATAATCTATGCGTTTTTCAATTTATATGCAACTTATACTATGTAGTTTTGTTTCATTTTTATGCTCATACTATAGATAGTTTTTCATTTTATGCATTATATATCCATAGTATTGTTTTTCATTTTTTGACATAGCTATGACTTGACTTTTTGTTCATTTTTTTGCATACTATACTATGACTTTTTTTCATTTTTTTTTGCATACTTATATGCTATGACGATATTTCTTTAGTATATCATGAGTGATGTTTTTCAGTTTTTTGCTATTCTATTTCTATGACGTTTTTTTGACTACAATCTATGTAGCTGTTTGTTTCATTTTTTTGCCATACTATAAGTCTATGACGTTTTTTTTGTTCATTTTATGCCATAAGTTATACTATGACTGTTTTTGTTTATTATTTATGCTTAGTTAATATTCTAATGAGTTTTTTTTCATGTTTATGAAATAATCTATCCTATACTTTTTTTTCATTTTTTATGCAACTTAACATGAGTTTTTTGACGTTACTATATTCTGCCGTCTTTTTCATTTTTATTGCTAACTGGTACTAGACGTTTTTTTCATTTTTATGATACTATACTATGACTTTTTTGCTTAGTATACTTGACGTTTTTTCATTTTTTTGACATTTTATGCATACTATAATGTTGCCTTTTTTGCTTAGGTATATTAGAGTTTTTTTGATCATTTTTATGCGATACTATATGCAATGATGTTTTTTCATTTTTATGCATTACTATACTTGATCTTTTTTGATTTATGCTCGCAGACATAGCTAGAAGTTTCTTTTTCATTTTTATGCCTTACTATATCTATGAAGTTTTTTTTTCATTTTTTATGCCATAGTATATAATATGACGTTTATGACTTGACTATAGACTATGACGTTTTTATCAATTTTTATGCATATCTATCTAATGAGTTTTTTTTCATTTAATGCCATGACTATATGCTATGACGTTTTTTCATTTGTATGCATTATTATATCTATAAGTTTTTTTATTGTATGCATACTAAGCTATGACGTTGTTTTCGATTTTATGGCGAATATGCTATACTATTGAGAGGTTTTTTTCCTTTTATGCATTACTAATCTATTACGCAGATTGACGACGGCGTAGGGGTTTTTTCATTTATCATCTGCTATAGCCATGAGTTTTTTTTTCATGTGTTATGATTACTAACATGAATTTTTTTTCATTTTTTGCCATATGACATTACTATGACGTTTTTTTGCATTTTTTTCTGCCATACTTAGCTTGACTTTTTCTTTTTATGCCATAGCTATGAATATGACGGGTTGCTTAGTATACATTATACTGAATTACGGAAGTTTTTTTTTTTTCATTTTTTTGCCATACATATCTATACGGTTAGTGCCTTACTATACTTGACGTTTTTCATTTTTTTGCCATATTCTAATTACGTGACGGTTTTTTTTCATTTTGGTATGCCATACTAATATTGACGTTATTTTTTTCAGTATTTATGCTATACTATATCTCGATGACCATACTATTACATGAGTTATTTTTGTCATTTGTTGCATTTATAGATCATAGATGTTTTTCATAATTTTTATGGCAGTATATGAATTAGCTTTATGACTTTTTTTAATTTTTGCCTACTAGTAGTATGACGGTGTTTTCATTTTTTATGCCATTACTATGCTGTGGAGTTTTTTTCAGTTGTTTTATTGCCATTACTATGATCGTGTGAATCTCTTCCATCACTGTTCATATGGAATAGTAAAATTCACCTAGACTAAAGTGCAGCGCGGTGTGAAAATGAGTTAGATTTGTGTTAACTCACAATAAATAGTTAAGAGTTATAGCCAGTAATTCATCCAGAACGTGAAATCTCAGAACTTCACCACCAGTGGCAGTTGTGATCCTTATCAGCAAATATCAAACGGACACATGTTATGTAGTCTTTCTCTCTTTACTTTGACCTGAGGTGTCTATTGTTTTTTTTTTTCCTCTCTGCTGCCACAACACTGACCTGAACAACTTATAGTCATCGCAGGATTCAGTTTATAACATAGCTACGGTCTTCTATAGATTTTTAACTTTGTGTGCAAATGTTAGCAAATTCATTGTCATTTTGATTAATTTGTTTTGTGATGATTAAAGAAGTAAAAGTAACTGCATAAACTGACATTAAAATGTAAATGCTCTGATTTTTGTTATTTAGAAATTATAATAGGGAGAAAGAATGAATTGGTATCATGTTGACTTGGCAAAAGTTGTTGTTACTAATTATCTAGTCGTGACTTGCATGGGGGCGATAAACAAAAGATAAAATCAACTACATTTGAAGAAAGCTTCATTTTACTGTACAGTTTTATCTGAGATTTTTTATTCTTTTCACTTTAATAAGCAAAAATCACTGTCACTGGACTAAAGACACTCTGTTGAACTGTGTGAGCTTATATATAAGAAAGCTGCATGATTGTGAACATGTTCTCAAACTTTGATCTAGATTTATGATGTTTAGAGTTCTCACCTCGCAATGCTATCTTTCTTTAAATCAGAAAATAATAAACATGAATTTATTGATTGGGGAATTTCTGATTCAAGCCTCAATCTCAGGTTTAATTTAAAAAATAATTTTTTATATGTTGTGTTCGACGGAGTTTCAATGTGTTGACGTTATAGTTGTCGCCGTCTCATGCATTTTAGGTCTTGCAATAACTTGCATGAAAGTAATATAAAGTTGTGAATTGTTAGGAACTAGGTGTTTGTCATTCCTCGTCCGTCTCTCCTGTTGAAGTATAAAGTTTATACTCAAACAAACTTTGGGAAGAAGCTTTTATTAAAAGTATATACATAAAGGAATATGTCTAAGTTAGCGTCGCTATAAATGTGGCCATATTTAATCAATGTAGTGCTAAATACGTTCTGCCACGGCTTTAACACCTCAGTTCCAATACATACATGTGTGTTGGTTGTGTGTGTGTGTGTGTTTGTGTGTGTGTTGTTGTGTGTGTGTGTGTGTTGGTTGTGTGTGTGGTGTGGAAGTCAACAACACATGCACACTTGTAATCTTGCTTGTGAAAACACTGGATTACAACAGGGAACAGTGAGCAGGCTGTCGGCACATCAGCACAGTGGTCGAACACGGTCGATTGGCGAGGGAGGGCGGGTGGAAGTGAGTAGTTAAAAAAAGACACGTGGTGTGTGTTTACATTTGGATGCAAGCTTTGAGTACGAATTGTCTGCTTTCATCAGGGAAAGCTAGAGGAGAAATAAGTAACTGCGAGAACACAAGAAATATATCTTCTGTGATAAAATCTGCTTCCAAACGATAAAACTCCAGATCGTTGTGCTAAAAATATTCAGGACTTAATCTGTTGCTCTTACAAGTTGCATCTGAGAGAAGCAGACGACTGAGTGCCGTTAAAGATCGCCTTTCAGTACGAGCGGGTTGTTAGTAGTGATTGTACTTCTGGACTCGCTCAAACCCTCTCTACCTGTTCTTCTGAACCTGGATAGGTTGCTCTGGTTGCTTTAGAAAACTACATTAGATCAGACGGTGTGCTGTGGCGACACAGGCGCCTGAAGGTAACAGTGCCGAGACGGATCTCGGGTCGTCTTGAATCGCTGGTCCATTTTGTTTTATTAAAAGCACATTGGCGGTTTGAAAAGTATCTGTGTCCGTCCAGGTGACAAATTACTGTGGGGACGACCACGGCCTTCTGGTCTCGTCCCGCCGGGAGACACTTTAAAAACGTCTCGGCGACTGGTGTGTGAATATGACTCGCACAGTCTGGCATACTGAACACTGATCGTTATGGAAGTTAGAAAGTGAACATAAATCTATTTGATTTGAGCACAAAACTTTTAGGCCGAAGTAATTAGAATTGTGACTTGAATCATTTGATTCATAAACTCTTTGTTCTGCGTTCTTAAAAACGAGAATTTGCGTTTTTGCTCGAACGTTGTGATGTTTGCTAGAATAATTAATTGTTTGTGCTTTCAATAGTTGTAGTCTGTAGTAAACGAATGAACCGTCGACGAGTCTCAGTTTTGAAAATCTGGAGCCTATCATATCAGAAGTTCAGCTCGGTGAATATAAGATGTGAAGTGGTAAATAAGTGGATTCAAGCATCCAACATTGACGAGCTGCTTCCTCTGAACGCGATTAGTGTATAAAAAACATCTGCGACGCCAGCCGGAGTTAACTACGTTGGACGACGAGTCAAGTGAGAGGATCTTCTGGGAAAGTTTCTACAGGAGTAAAAAATAATCTCTCATGCCTATTCAATAGCTTATTTATGTACTTGTTTCACTGCTTGAGGCAAATTAATCTTTTTTTTGTTTTTGTGAAGTGGTGCAGTTAGTGCAGACAGGAAGGGTGAGAAATGGAAATAAAAGCTGGTTAACGAGTCTGTCGAGGTTCGGTTGATGTGTGAGTGCTGGATTGTTTTTTAAAATAAAG
>NW_019174690.1:715278-758669 GCF_002260705.1 Seriola dumerili
AAAAATTAAAAAAAACGTCATAGTATAGTAAGGCATAAAAAATGAAAAAAACGTCATAGTATAGTATGGCAAAAAAATGAAAAAAACGTCATAGTATAGTATATGAAAAAAACGTCATAGTATAGTAATGCATAAAAATGAAAAAAAAAACGTCATAGTATAGTATGGCAAAAAAATGAAAAAAAACTTCATAGTATAGTAAGGCATAAAAATTAAAAAAAACGGCATAGTATAGTAAGTCAAAAAACGTCATAGTATTGTAAGGCAAAAAACGTTATAGTATAGTATGGCATAAAAATGAAAAAAAACGTCATAGTATAGTATGGCAAAAAAATGAAAAAAACGTCATAGTATAGTATGGCAAAAAAATGAAAAAAAAACGTCATAGTATAGTAAGGCATAAAAATGAAAAAAAACGTCATAGTATAGTATGGCAAAAAAATGAAAAAAACGTCATAGTATAGTATCGCAAAAAAATGAAAAAAACGTCATAGTATAGTATGGCAAAAAAATGAAAAAAAAACGTCATAGTATAGTATGGCAAAAAAATGAAAAAAACGTCATAGTATAGTATGGCAAAAAAATGAAAAAAATGTCATAGTAAAATATGGCATAAAAATGAAAAAAAACATCAAAGTATAGTAAGGCAAAAAAAAGAAAAAAAACGTCATAGAATAGTATGCAATAAAAATGAAAAAAAAACAGTATAGTACGGCATAAAAATGTCATTTTATATTAAGGCATAAAACATCAAAACACATATTACAGCATGAAAACGTTTGAAAACATCATAGGATATTAATATATATAAATGCCTCAGTATAGTAATAATATCTTAGTATAATATGTAATAAAAATGTCATCGTTTAGGCTCTCCTAAATATGTATTAATTTAGTATTTAATATCCTGCTTCTCAAAGTATTGAGACAGGCAGGATTCAAAGCCACCCCTCAGCGACATGCATGTTCATGCAGTCGCAACCGAGCTCCCCTCTTTCTTAGAGTTCTTAAGTATTTCATATTGGTGTTGGACTTCAAAATTCACTAAGGCTTTTAAGAATTAAACCTACATATTCAGATCTACTAGGCAGCACCCTCTCAATCTGAGCTGTGTGGTCAGACAGTAGAGCTTACTTTATTCAGACTATCTCTTTTTCCTTTGACAGTAATCTTCTAACAGTCTGCTCCATCTGGTCATATTTAATACTTGCTCCTTGGACCCTGGATGTCGTGATTCAGGATATATTTTGTGTTTGTTTGAAGCCTTAAAAACAAATGTGTTCATTTTATCGCTTGTTGGGAAAATGACCTCTGACCCCCCCCCCCCCTCCTGACACACATACAAACTGGACATTGAATTGACATGAAGCATATGCATTGTTAACAACAATGAATGGAGGTTATCGTCCTCTGATGCAGCTGTGTGTGTGTGTGTGTGTGTGTGTGTGTGTGTGTGTGTGTGTGTGTGTGTGTGTGTTGTTTTTCTATCCCTGTGAGGACCAGTCGGAGTCTACACTGAGGACATGTAGTCTGTCAAAAAGCTGTGTGAGGGTGAAGACCTGGTTTAAAGGTTAAGGTTAGAACCTGGTTTAGATCCAGGCTGCAGTTAGAGGCTGAGGAATGGGTTGTGCTAATGAGAGTATTCACAGAAGTGTGTGTGTGTGTGTGTGTGTGTGTGTGTGTGTGTGTGTGTTGGGGGTTGCAGAAGCTTGTGTCTGGTTGCTTTGTATTGTCTTTGACCTCTTTAACATGAGCATCAGCTTCAGTCTGTCTGTGTCTCACCGAGTCTCAGTCAGTGTCTGCACTTTGTCCTGAACCACGTTTAAAAGACCTACTAGTTATAAAAAGCCTAAATAGATGGAACAGTGTCAAACTGCAAAATTTAAATAGGGTAAATGTTCCTCTAATTATTTGCATTTATTACCATGTCAGTTTGTTTTTTATCGTTTAACTGTACAGAAAAAATGTCAGCATCAAAAATAACATGATGCAACCTTCATTATCAGACTGATATAAAACAGGAAGAGAGCAAAACTCACTAGAGTAAATAGAAGCAGCTAGTATTTGTTTCTTTCTCTTAAAAATTGTCATTGATTAATGATTTTATCAACTAATTGATTGATCATTTCAACAAAGTCTCTAACAGGAAGTGTTAGAGCACGCTAACATGCTAACGTTTACTAAACGGCAGTACAGCTGAGGCTCATGGGCAATATCTGTCTCCTAGGAATGTGTTCACATGCAGAGTTAAGTCCCCTGAGAGTCTGAACAGAACCAGGAAACAGTTTAATAAAAGTGGAGTCACTACAGGTGGAGCTTGTACTATAAGTTTTGCTATTGCTACATAGCTATCGTTAGCATTAGCAGCTGTTTACTTACCAGTCTTGCCCATTGTTATGTTTACAAGACAAGAGATTATAATACTTCCTCTGAGCAGCTACTTCTTTGAACGCTACAGTGACTCAGTATCAGAAAGTGACGAGACAGGCCGACCAGGCCAGGGCTAGCTGGTTAGCATGCTAACTTCAGTAGAAGAAAAGAAGTGACAGAAACAGAAGCAAAACAAGAGGGTTGTTTCCATCTCTGGACACAGCTGTTAGTGAGTAAAGGAATGAAGTTTGATGCTGAACTCACAACAGTTGTTCTAGACTGGTAAGTAAACAGCTGCTAATGCTAACGTTAGCTATGTAGCGATAGCAAAACTTACAAATAGCTCCTTAAGAGATCAGATATTATGATTGAAAAACAAGCATGGTGTGAACATTTTTCTTTCTCGATTCTGAATCAGTGCATTTGTGACTTGCCAAATATATAAATGAACAACATTTCCTTGTCACATTTATAGAAAATATAATTACATTTCCTACAAAACATATTAGCTGTCGTATAGAGATGTAATTTCTAGGACACAGGTTGATGGGAGTTAGTTTTGCAGATATAGGACACTTTCTAATTTTGACCTGATGACCTTTGACGTCCTGTGATAATCTTATATATGTTTGAGTTCAGACAGATTACACAACCTCTGTGTGTGTGTTTGTGTGTGTGTGTGTGTGTGTGTGTGTGTGTGCAGGCTGAGGCCACGCTTTCCCAGGCCGACACAATACACTCACTCTACCCTACTTTGTAAGAGGGGGGTTGCATGTATATGGAGGGAGGCCTCTGACCGCCAAAACACCCTATATATGACACACACACACACACACACACGCCCCCAAACACCAGGTTAAATGCCACGGGCACTATTCAACCTTTTGTCGAGTGTGTGTGTGTGTGTGTGTGTGAATACGTTTCCATTTAGTGGCTCATTTTCTCTCTCACAGTAACATTTCTGACACGTCTGGAGCTTCACAGTTTTTCCTCATTAGCACTCCAGTGTTTTTCTTGACACATGCTGGAAGTTCTTCTTCTTGTTTTTCTGTCTCTGCCAAAACTGCAAACTTCACACCGAAGTGAGACCGAGGAGGGAAAACTCTGTGCTCTCCTCACTGCAGTGTGGAAACTGACAGAACCAACACTAACCCTGTTAACTTGAGAACCAGTGAACCAGTCTTCCTGTTCTCTCCAAAATGGCTCCCAGTAGTTTCCAGTCAGTGTAACCACAGCTGTTGTGTTGCAGGTTCCCTGGAGATAAATTAGTGTAGCTCAAAGTTATAAAAGGTCCATATTTTACACTTTTCCTGTGTTTTATTGTAAGTGTTGATCCATTAAAAGATATATTTGCAACGTTTTGGTGCCAGACCATCATCATAGCACAGAAACGTTGCAAATAAATTGTTTATTGCAAGTCAGTGTGCAGGATCTTTGAATTGCAACTTGGAAAACACTGCAGAAAATCTAATTTACAAATCCGTAATTTGGGTGAAATGACCTTTAAACTCTAATTTTCCTTTCAGCAGCTCCACCCTCACATTTAACCCCCTCCAGTTTATACATCAGCTGATGGAGACAAAACTAAACAGACCAAACTTATCTCATTTAACTTCATTTATTTAAAACATTAAAATATAAAAGAAAATTACACATTTTTGAGTTGCTCTATTTACAAAAACATACATTCTTAAACATCTACATACAGTTTACATGGTTGTTTGTTCACTGCAGATTCTCCATACATCTGTAGAGGTTTACAGTCACAGGTTTGTTTGATCTCTCGGCTGTTCGGCTCGTTCCAGCTTAAATTAAGAAGCCGTACAGTTCATCGGTTTGTTTGGCTCTTTAAAAAGGCACTAAGTAATGACAGGCTAGTGTACAACATTTAATGAGGAACTGTAATTCAACAGGCGTCAGAGCAAAAATCATAAATAGCTTTTGCCTTTGGCAGTGATCAAACTGAGCTCATTCATTGCTGAAAGAAAGATTATTTTTTTTGTTTGTTTGTTTTTTTGTTTGTTTTTTTACATATGAACATTTTTTTTCTTACATACTAAGGCTTTTCAATAAATACAAGCACTTAAAAAGCAAAAACTTTGCACAATTGTCAAGTTTCCCAGGAATGTAACAAAAACATGCAACCAGGTTGCAACAGTAAAAAAAAAAAGAAAAAAAAAAAAAGTAAGGGGTTTATTGAGCCACAAACAGGTGCATTTAAACATCTCCAGGTTTCAGGACATTAAACAGCGAATCAATGACTGATCTTTGCTGTGGCTCAAAGTAGCTACAAAAACACTTTGTAGTAAATGATCACATTGTTTGTTCCTCTGTGGCGGGGACAAGTGTAAATCTAAAGTTTACACCAGATTTAAAAAAGGGAATTTAAGCGAGAAATATAATTCAACACAACTTTAGTTCCTCAGTTCATCGTGGAATGAAATAAAAAAACATAAGAAATGATAAATTCCTCATTTCCATTTTCCTGAGAATCTGACTGAAGCACTGTCTGAGAGCATTTCCATTTCAACAGAGTAGCACCAGTAAGACTCTCAGAAAGTACCTGACAGGTATGAAATGTTTCCTCTCAAACCAACACAGTTTGTTTATTTGATAAAATAAAAAAAAGCCACAGCAGGTGGCTTCCCTGCCAGCGTCTCCACTTCACATCAGTGAACTCACAAGGAAACTGCTGCAGGTTCAGATCACAACTCAAACTAGTTTAGCTTTAAATTATTTAAAAATAAAGAGAACTTCAATTCCTGACCGTCTCCGTACTTTCAGATAAAATAAAGAGACTGACAGGAATCGAGAGTCTGAGCTTAGTGTTAAAAATAAAAAACGTGCTAAACGGAGTTCGTCTTTCCCTAAAATCAAACCCGGTGGTTGAGGAGCTGGTGTGGTCTGAGAGGTCGGCCGTCACTTCGGGTCAAACTGCGGAGAGGTAGCGTTCGTCGCTGGTCACCTTGTTTCCTATTCAGGGATTGGCTGGTTTCTCTGTGCTGCTGGGTGGAGTCAGGATGGCTCCAACGGCGACGGGTGACATCTGACAGTCGGGGCTGTCGATCTGACGTTCCTGAGCTTTTCTCTGCAGGACGGGGAAGAAATTCAGTGTTAGACACGAGGACAAAGTCGTCTTCATTAATGATAGTTTGTCAACAATTATAACAGGAGGAGTTACAGTTCAATTTAAATCTTCAACAATGAGTCAATCATCAGAAACAATCCCAAAACAGCCGCCATTTTCAGCCTCAAACATTAAGAAACTCAAACCCAGGCCTAGCTGTGTCTAAAAACAACTCTGGTTGCATTTTTGTCTTGACTCCAGGACGTGAAATCTGTTTCTGAGCGTTGCTCACCAGCATGTCCAGATACGCCACGTGTGTCTGGATGTTGTGTCTGTCGTCGGCTTTGACTTTGGGGAAGTTCTTGAGCTGCGGCGTGGCTTCAGACTTCAGCGTGTCCATGAAGGGTCTCATCCACTGGACACAGGGGGCCACACTCTCCCACGTCAGACCTGACACACACACACACACACACACAGGTTAGGATGCTGCGGGGGAGTCAAGTCTAAGAAAACAACATGTGATGTTTCTGATAAAAAGGTTGTAACTGATTTAAATGTGCTGCTTGTATAAAATTACAAACATCCAACAACCTGCCTTTGTCATTTTATCTAAGTAAAAGAAAAACATGGTGCAGGTATGAAAACCAAACCTACCTGAGACTTTATGAACGACGTCGAAGGTGAAGAAGTGGCAGAAGGCGGCTGCAGCGAGAACACTGTAGCTGTAGTCCAATGAGTTGATGTCCATCATGCACAGATCCAACAGCTGCAACAAACAGGAAGAGGTCAGTGTGTGCGGACATTAAAAACTGATTGATTTTATTGTCTGTTCAGTGTCTCCGGTTAAATTTTAAATGAAGTTTTTAGGCGTTTGTGTGAAGTAACTGAGACGAGGAGCCCGTCAGCAGGCGTGACGTACCTGTGTGATCTGGATGTACGTTTCCTGTGAGAACTGAGGAACCAGGAAGTTCTCGTTGTCTTTCTGGGCTTCGACCTGAGCGTACAGCTTCAACCAGGAGATGGGCGTCTCAGGACAGAGGTTCCAGTCTAATGCCTGCATGACGACACCAACAACGGGGTTAAACACACAGCGCCACATCTACGACTTGTCAATCTCTCCGGAAACTAAACACTGTTCGACCTTGTTGACTGATTTTTGTGGGGCAGGTGTTTGTGTTGTACCTTCAGTACGTGAAGCTCAGTGCGCTGGATGTCCCACATGTCGCAGGCTCCGTCTGTGACGTATGCGAACTCGTAGATTTTAGGAGGGTAGATTTCCTGCAGGGAGGAGGGAGAGAAGTCGTGGTTATGAACGAGTTTCTTTTCACTCCTTTCAACTTTATATTTTCATGAACAGAATCAAACAGACACAGATTTCCATCAGTGAGGAACTCACCTCGATCTTGGAGGCGATGAAGAGCGCCGTGATGCCGATGAGCTGCAGGTAGTCTTTGTTGACGTTCTGCTGAGTCAGCATGAAGCGGTCGAAGTAGTCCTGAGCGAGGTAGGCCGTCTGCCGGTGGAGGCTGTACACCTCACTCACCTGTACACACAGAAAGAGACACGATCCAGTTTAAACCAACTCTTTATTCAACATGGAGGACATCAGGACATTTAAAGATCTGTAACCACTCACCTCCAGCAGCCAGTCCAACAGAATCGCCCTCATCTTTGGCTGCAGCTTAGGATGCCGCTGCAGGTAGCTCTTGTCATGAACGTACTTCAGCTCCTTGTTGAGCATCTTGATCCACACGTCATCTGAACTGGCCCAGCTGGAGGAGAAAGACCAGGTTTTACCATCTGAACTCACACACGCAGAAGTTCCATTCAAAAAGTTTTAAAGTTTTTACTTCAAGCACGTGTGACGCCTCTAAACTAAATCATTAAAGTATTTTATTCTTCTAGAGTTTGTATTATAACTGCACACATCCAGTGCAACACAGTGTAAAGTGAAATATAAATATCTTTATACCTCAACGTCTCTTCACAGGATTGTATTTTTAAATATCCGTCCAGAATTTATCTTGTTTATTCTTCAGGTATTGAAACTGTAGAATATTCATAATAACCTGTAGTTTTAGGACATTATCTGTGTATTATCTTGTTTTATTCTTCCACTTCTCATCATTTTTCACCTTACTGAAGTTTTCTTTTGTGGCTGTATGAACTCATTAGCTTTAACTATTCAACTTCCCCTCTGAGATTAATAAAGTATCTATGTTTGGAGATAAAACCCTGAAACTGACTCACTTCACAAACCCTAAAAACCAAAAGCTGATTCATGGTGAACGACGGCATTAAACACTGAATACAGAGTCGGGTGGAGTAACAGCTCAGCAACAAAAGGCAGAGAGTCTCAGCAGGAAGTGTCGAGACACACAGCCGCCTCACTGAGGTGTAAAACACACAGTTACCTGAGGCTGGGGATGGGGGAGGCCTTGATGAAGAGGTTTTTGAAGCTGTACTTTTTGAAGACGCTGGACGGGTCTGTGGGCTCCATCTCTTTGTGGGGAGTTTCGATGAGGATGCACGGAGTGGCGCCATCCTCCGACCAACACTTCTGGAAAACACAGAAAAGATGAATAAACACACGTGGTATCAGTCATGGAGTGTCATGATTACTGCATTACTCTAGAGCTGAAATAATGAGGTGACTGTCAAAATTAATCCTCATTTTCTGTTTCTAGTTTAAAAAAAAAAAAAAAAAAAAAGTTAATATTTGCCACCTTCCATCGGTTTTTAAATCACAGGCTGATAATTTTGGGGTTTGTGGACGATCAGCTCGACCGAAAATGTTACTGAAACTTGAATTCTGGGAAACTAATGTGCATTTTTCAGTTTTCTAACTTTAGTCTTAAGTATTGGAAAAGATGGAGATGGATTACACAATCATAAAAAAGAGAATTAATGTTGAATTGATTTAAGGTCTACATATGAATTTTACATAAGATCATTGTGGATGAAATTTAAGAGATAAATACTGTTTACGGCCTTTTTCAGGAAACTTAAACTCTTCAATTATTGAAGTCCCCAGATACTGTAGGAGAAGCTCAGCTGCCACTCAATGGTGCCACCTTGGGGTGAAAATTAGGTACTGCATGGCTGCAGATATAACCCTGCTAAAGCTGAATCACTTTACCCTTCTCCTTCAGCCTGAGCTCTGAACATGAAGATATTCAACTATAGTAACTAGTTAAAAGGTATATGATTCAATATATAAAAAAAGACATGGGAGACAAAACAGGGCTAAAACAAATAAAATACAAACGAAAACCACACACTGTATATACACTGGGGTGACAAAATGGACGCCATCAATATAGGAAACTTATGTATAGCAACATAACTCCTGAGCACTAGGTTGTACTTCAAATTATATACACTACAACCTTATGGAAATACAATATGCTGATAAAACAGAGGTTCAAGACAAAAAAAAAAAAAAAAGAGGGTTGGTCGCACTTAAAGGGAGGTGGAACAAAACAGATAATAAAGTAGTAACAACACACATCTTGGGCTCGGCTCTTATCAGTTATAAACACACACACTCATTAATAACATGTGGGCACTGACCTGTATTTCATAGCTTTGTTTCTTGGCAGCAGGTTGTAGTTTCTTCTTGGAGGGCTGGAGAAGGAATAATAAATAAATAAAAAAAAACAAACAAACAAAAAAACTGGTGAATCAGTGTTTGAGATAAAAACTACAACCGGACAATAAACCTGAGACTAAACGTTCACAATACATGGTACAGAGGGCTTCATGGGAAGTTAGTAAAACACTGACATTATTAGGAATGGAGAAGAAGACCTGCAACGGTACAAACATATGGAGGAGAATATTAAAACAAGACAAACCTCAGATTTTCTTTTCTTCAGTGGGGCTCTGACGGTCGGCTCAGGTGTGTTTGAATCTCTGGCTTGAAGTGTGATGCGACCACTGTAATAATATGAATAAAAATGACATCAACGTCAACATCACAGCTCTAGGTACAGACAGTCCTTTACAGTTGCACTAGTTAATTTTCTCAATGCCCCCAAACTTTGTGTTACTCCAAGTAACTCATAATTAGTGTTATACTACAAGTGACACAAGGCTTTTTACATGACTGAAATTAAATGCAAGTGAATAGTCTTGGGCTGCATTTTCATTGCTTTGTCTGTTCGACATTTGCAATGATATAAAACTGAGAAAAAGTTAAAAAGAAAATCGGAAACAATTTGTCGATCGACAGGAAAATAATCAACAACTATTCTGATAATCGATTTAGTCTTTTTAAAAACTAAAAAATAGT
This sequence comes from Seriola dumerili, assembly GCF_002260705.1. Taxonomy (NCBI): domain Eukaryota; kingdom Metazoa; phylum Chordata; class Actinopteri; order Carangiformes; family Carangidae; genus Seriola; species Seriola dumerili. Next base: position 725,010 of record NW_019174690.1, read on the forward strand.
GAAAAATGTGACTTAAAGCTCTGGTTTCAGCTTCTCATATGAGAAGTGTTGCTGCTTTTCTCTGTCAAATGTGATTGCAAACTGAATATATTTGGGTTTCAGACTTTTGGACAATTAAAACATGTAATCAACATTATTGTAGTCTGTGTTGTACACATATTGTACTGTTATATGTATCATGTGAGACCAGTGTATTGCTCTCAACATACATTTGACATTTTAAATATGAGAAAATATGCTTTATAGTACTATGTTAAGCCTGATCACCGAGGCCTAGCAAAGTCTTTACAGTGAGGGGCTCCCAGACCTCAGTCTGGGAACAAACAGCAGCAGCTGCTCACCTGCGTCTGGACATGGTGTCGACTGTATTTATGGCTCCGCTGCAGAGAAAAAGAAGGAACAGGTGAGATTTAGGCGCAACTTTATTATTTATTTTGTATAAATACAAAAACATATGGAATTAGGAATTAATTCAGTTATCCTGGATCCATTTTATGATCAGAGAGTCCTGAGGCCATGTTCTGGGCCCAAGAATCACACACAACATGTTAGAGCACACTGTATGTGCTAGCCCTATAAGCTGAGTAAAATAACTAAAATAATATTATAAAAGAGTTAAACTGGCTCCTTGAAAGTTCTGGAGGAGCCACAGAAAGTCCTTGAAACCACAGGGCCCCAGAATATAACAGAAAAATCACATTTACAAGCTGAGTTTGACCCTGGTTAGGAGCTGTGGTTAGCTTGTAATATCAGATCTAGTATGTTAGCTTGTGACCACCAATAAAAGGAGCCAAAGTAGCTCCACAGACACAATAATGGTCGGCTAACACAGCTGAAGCACCGCATGTAAAGACCACTGTGACCACAACTTCATACTAACCGGGTAAAGTCAGATATAACTGTGATAAGAGCTAAACCGGGCAGCCAGGTCCTGTAAGCTAGTGTGGTAGCTGCAGCCAAAAAGGAGGGGGGCTGTTCGTTCCCTCGCTTTCAAACAAAAAAAAGCTCGAAAATGCTTCATTTCCACCCGAGTTTCTCATCTTCAGCGACGAAGCACACGTTTCCAGACATCTTCAGTCCAGTTTGAGTTATGAAAACGCACGAATATGGACTTTAATCGAGTTCTGAAACTCAAAGACGCGCCAATTTCCTCGGAGCAAAAGCGGGAGGATTTGAGTCCTGCCTTCCAGAACCTCCTCCTGGTCGGCGGGGGGAAACTGATAGAAATGACCGCTAAAAATGAACCAAACTTATTCTAACCACGCTCGATTAGTAGAATAAACACCTGGGGATCACATATCCAAGAACGATCGTGTTTAAAGTCCATTAGGCGACATTAAAGTGGGGTAAACCGACTCCACCGCGAGGCTAAGTTCTGGAGGGGAGCTACTGTAATTAGCAAACTTAGCCCGGTAACTGCTAACTAGGTCAACAATAACTATCAAACCCCCGATGTGCAGATCAACTGATGAGCTGCTGGTTTTACATGCCAACGGCTGAATATCTGCTTGATTAAGGAATACGGGCAAAAGACAAGTTACATAACGCTTTTCTGACGATTTTAACGTTACAAGAGCAGCCTCAGTGTTTGAACAGAAACTCAATTAAAACTAATAATTTTCACTCAACACACCTCCAGGATAACATGCAAGATTCACGCGAGGTGAAGATTGCAATAGCAGCGAAAACCCCTTCAGAAAAGTCAAAATACAAGTTAAAAACTAAGATGAGGCTGCAGTCTCTTGCTGGTCGAGATTTAAATCAATTTAACACCAAACTACGTCGAGAAAAATGGAGATTAAAAGACTAAAAGATTAAAAGGCTGGAATACGAAGCCCGGGAAGGTTTAAAGAGTAGAAATATGTCATATAACTACAGATATGATGAGTGTCGATGTGCTCTCCGGCTCTGTGGTCTTACCTCCTGAGTGAAGAATGAATGAATGCATCAGCTGTGGCGCCGGCGCCAATCCTTATATCCGTGTATGCCTGCCGCTGCCACTGCGCATGCCCGTTCCCGGTTCACAGAAACGCGCTAAATGTTTTAAATTTGAAGTGAGATTTTCACTAACGAGCAAAACAGAAATGTTCCGACGGCGTCGGTTTACTCTCGTTCTCGATAAAACGGTTAAATAGCAACGTTAGACAGCTGATAAAGTGGTTATTTGTCGCGTTTAACCGGAGCCTTCGTTCATTTCTAACGGACACCGAGTCGCGGGGAGGTTTTTTGAAGTAAACGCCGGTTTCCGTACGTTCCGGTTAAACTTTAACGGCTCGGTAGACGGTCTGAACTCATCTAAGTGAGGAAACTTGGCGTAATTTCTCTACTTGACGGAGTTATTCCCTATTTTTTTCGCGGTACTGGAACAGCTTCCGCGTGCGAGCCCCGCCTTTGGGATGGGTCCGGGTGACATCGAGCCAATGAGAGAGCGAGCAGCGACAGCCGCGTGCTTCCACCGTAGAATGTAAACAGAAGCAGCACGTGGGTCCGCTGTCAAAGTCAACTGCTGCTGAATGCCAGTGTTTACTTCTGTTTTTAACACGTTTTTAACTGATATTTGGGATATTTAATAAGATTGTTCAACAATAAAACATTTACAGGTTGTATTTATTTTACATAGACGTTGATACATCCATATACTGCATTTAAAACACTTTTAGTTTGTATATAAAGTAACTTATTACATTACAGTAAATAATGTTTCTTTATACCTGCCCAGGGACTTTAGAAGGAAATTATCTTTTCTCTTTGTATGGCAGTAATGTTTTGTTTTTTTACAAATAGATGTAATAAACCAAAGAGTATTTCTATTTATAATATTTATTCCAGCACTCTTGCACTATCACTATTTAATAAAAACAATAGACTTAATTTATACAGCACTTTTCAAAACAAACTGTTTTATATGGTTTCAACAGGATTACAACTAGAAATTAGGCTGTAAAATTGGACATTTAAAATACTCCAAATATAAGATAACACAATAAAAAATAACAATGGCAAAATAAAAAGAATATGTGCTACCAATTAAAGAGAGGCCTTTTTTAAAGATAAGTTTTAAGTATTGACTTAAAAGATGTTTCTGATTCTGTAGGTCTCGGGTCTTCAGATGGGGAGATCAGAAGTGAGGTCTCCTTTAGTCTTGAGCCAGGTACAAGCCAGCTACAAAGTTTGTTTGATCAATTCATACAATCAAAAACATTGCTGTAGATGAGACCAACCACTACCCTAAATGCATCAGTAATAATAATCCGACAATGTATAGCATGTAACAACTCTGAAAACAGCTATTAGCCTTAATTGGTGTTCTTACTTACTTTCTTTACTTTCTCCTGATAAAGATACTACACACTGCAGAAGTTGTAACTCTTTACTTTTTCCTAAAATTGTTGGAAAAAAAACCTGCAACCTCAGTGTTTAATTTTACATGACATAATATTTTCTGACTCCACTGCATTGTTTTAACGGAAATAAATCCTTTATTTTCTAGTGTTGCCCTTGGCATTATGAATGTCATGAGAAGTAGCTCTAGTTTCTCTGACAGTACTACTTTCAGAGGTGAAGTATTAAGACACAAACTATACCGCAGAGTAAAATTACAATTAAAAAGTAAAAGTCCTACTAAAAATTTACTGTCAGAGTAAATATGTTAAACTGCGGAAATGTTGGGTGGTTTAATTTACCATGTAACAATGCACACCAGGTCATTATTGGTTTTTAAACTCTTGATCTGAAATGTAACTGGTAATTTTAATGTCAGATGAATGTAGTGGAGTCAAAAGTAGAATATTTTTTTCTTTAAAGTAGTAGAAATATAAAGTAGCATTAACTTAAGTAGTGCAAAGTAAGTAGTCAATAATAAGCATCCGTATATGCATTAATGTGAATGTGTAAACTACAGACAAAAGGAAATAAAGGTGCACTAATGCTCCTGATTAGTTTCTGTTTAAACTGAATTAGATTAAGGTTTTTATTCTTTGACTGAAGAGCCTTAAACTGGAGCTAAAACTGTCAGAAAGTGAAATGAACTCATCATTAACTTGACAAAGACAGAGACAGGAGAGCTGTGTATGAAAACATTTATTATAAGCTAATGAGAGATCACATGTATTAACTATTACAGTTCAAAAACAGATGACCCCACTTTTTAATTAGCAATATTTTTTGTTTCTGACATCAGAACAGAGAGAGTTGATCATTCATTCATCCAAAATACAAAGAAGGAGACCAGTTATGTCGATAAATAAAAAGTTAACCCTATAATTCCTACACCTTTTTTTTCTTTTTGGCAAAGTGCTGTATTATTCCAGTAAACTACACAAATAAAAGCAAAAAAAAAAAAAAGTCTAACACTTGGTGAAAAATAAAAATGCCACAAAATATTCTTCACACTTTTGTAAAATAAACAACAGGAGAAAAGAGGTTTTGCTACATCATTCCGTCTGGTTTTGTTGAGTCATTATATAAAAGCTGTACACGGGCTGGGCGGGTGGCGGCGGCGGCGAGAGCCAACAAGCTTCCTCCGAGTGGTGCATAGTTGGTTTCTGATGTCTGTTCGTGTGTTTTTATTTATTTATTTTGTCCTCATGGGACATTAAAAAAAGAATTTAAAAAAAAAAGAAAAAGAAAAAAAGAGAGTTCAAGTTCTTCATTGATGCATTGTCATTACAATATTTCAACCTGGAAGGCACGTGATCCACAAATTTCAAGGCATTGAACAAAAAAAAAAAAAAAAAAAAACATTACAAATCCCTGTTAGTTTGATGATGGAGAGATGAGAAGAGAAACTGAAAATAAAGATAAAACATTAAAGGCTCCTGACAGCAGGAGGAGACAGGATCCCTTCCGTCTTTAAGTTTGTCTTTTTTTAAAAACATCGCAGTAACACAAAACAACATCGTCCACGATTGTAAAGCTCGACACAATAGATAGAGAGAGAGAGAGAGAGAGAGAGAGACACTCGAGAAATACAGAGAAGCTTAAATACACCAGAGATTGAACCACTCCACTATCGTTTTGATTATTTACAGCAAACCATATGGACGCCTAACAAACCTTTGTTAGTGCTTTCTCATTAATGCTACCGTCCCGTCAACACGACCACAGACACAAACTGAAGTCAGGTTTTTACTGGAGATTCAGACGCCACACTGCAAACGGCCTCCACCACACGAGACTGAGTCTTTACTGAGCCCTAAAAATCACACAACACAGATACGTTTTGTGTCTTCAACAGGATGTGTTCCCCAAACTTCACCTTTAAAAATGACTTAATTTAATCTTATTGATTTCTCTGGATGTGTTTCGGTCAACAAAACTGAGAGGTTGGATCTTTGATCAAGAATCTTCTTGAACAAAATGTGAAGTTTGAGTTTGATCACCTGTTTCAAGATCATTCAAGAACACGCACAAAAAATAAAAATAAAATAAAATTCATCCTACATCTTTCAGTTTCAACGTAGGACTCAGTGGTGAAGCTCATTTCTACCAGGAAAAGAAATAAAAGATGATGAAAAGTCAGGAATGAGTAAATCACAATGTTGAGATACCATGTATAAAATTTGAGATAATAAAGGCAAATACTGACTTTAAGAGACAAAATTTTAGATTAATATACAGTGGGATAATATCTTATATTTCTTTGTGACAACAAGTCACAATTTATAAGGTGAAACTTCATATGTATGTACACAGGTATATACATACAGATAGAGTCTAATGTTTGACCCTTTATGTCACAGTCATGAAAAGTTATAATTCAGACTTAAATTTTGTCTCTGTATCTCATTATTTTTGACTCCCCATGCGCATCTTTTTAAATTTATTTTTTCATTCCTAACATTTAATCTTTTTTCTCTTCTTGACATAAATGGGCTTCCGTACTTCAGATCCAGTCCCTCTCTCCTCCTGCAGTGTGGTGACTCGGCCCGGGCTCCACTTTCCCTACAGCGGACACATCAAACCGTGTCCGCCGTGTCAGAGCGCCGAGACCCCGAGCTGTTTACAACTCAAGTTAAACAACAACAACAAAAAAAACAAAACAAAAGAACATCAGTATTATAAACTAGTGAAAGGTTAAAGGTCACTGCTAATTTTTTGGTTTAAATATTTGAACAGTTTAACAAAATGTAACTAAGTTAACATGGGAAATAGAAGAGTTAAAAAGCATAAAGTACATTTCTAAAACCATGTTAGGTACATTTGAGCAAAAAAATTTTTTTTTATATATATATATAAACAACGCAGAAGAAGACCAACAGGTTTCTCTCCATCATGATGGATTTCCAACAGTCGACTGAGTTCGTTTTCACAGTCCTGGGACCAGGATCATTTTTCTAAAAGTCAATAATTTCTCACAAACATCTTCACGAGGGAAATCTCGCGAGGACAGAGCTGGAAAAGTCTGAGAGCACGCACAAAGAATCATCAGCCGTCAAGTAAATCTGCATCTTCCTAAAGTGTAAAGGTGATTGGTTGTGACCCTGAGAAGTGGACTGCAGATTCGTTTAAGAACAAACAAAAAACTTAAAACTACAAAAAAAAAAAAAAGAAAAATAATCTTTTTCCATTTTCTTTTTTTTTTTTTTTCCCAACCATCGTGACACTAACACAACTCTACAACCATGCAACAGATTGCACACTAACATAACCAAACATACCTAAGCAAGAAACCATAGACGCATATATACCAACTTCATACTGATATGTAATTTGTTTTTTTCTTTTCAAAAAATATTTTGGAAGTTTTTTTTTTTTTAAATACATTTTGTTTTTTTACATTTCTATTCATCTCAAAGCTACCGTTAAAACAAGGCGTTTAGTGATATTTAACCCAGTAATTTTTACCGTCTTTTTTATTTTTTTTTTTCCTTTTTCAAAAAAGTATTGTGAAAAGTACTGAATTACAGAGTCAGAGGCAGGTTCAGGCGGCGCCGCAGGACGACCAGCGTGGAAACATCGCGTTTAAACAACAGGGAGACGCCGCACGACTTACAACAGGCGAGTTCAAGGCAGGAAATTAAAGGAAAAATCCCCCAAAAATGCTCTAAAACTACAGAAAACAGTAAGAGGTGAGGCGTTTTGCATTTGCACTTATAACTGAGGTGTGTTGTATTTAATTCTATAGACTCTATAGATGGAGGGAAGGCTCCTCTCTAGGACTGCAGTGAATAATCACAAAGGAAGAAACGCACAACTGCTAAAAATCAAACGTCTGTACCTGCAGCAGAAAAAGTGACTACGAGGCGAAGCAGCTGCAGGAAATGACTCTGATTTTGTTGACTCATAAAACTCTCTGTTCTGTCTCTCAGTTTTCAGTTACTACATCCTCCGGTTTCCCAGAAGAACCTGTGAACGCAGCGTGTTCTCACCCGGGTCGCGTTTTGACTTGAGACACAATGTCGCCAAAAAAAATGCTGGATTTACAGCAAAACATGAAATAATTTCAGTGTTTAATGTCAAAGAAATTCTTCAAAACAAGGATTCATAGTATGTTTAAAGGGGTAGTGTTATTTAGTATTGCACTTCTTCACAGGCTCAAACTCTTGTATTTTACAAATGTAAAATATCATATATTTTACGGGGACATTTCTTTTTTGGAATCAAGTTTCTGGACTACAAAGACTTTTTTTTGGTTTGCACTTTAGAGAGACAGATTTAATTCCAGACACACTGGATCCTACATTTCCCATGATGCAACAAGTGTCTTTCATGAGACCCTCCTTGCCTGACAAGCATCCTGATCCGTCACTTCCACACAGATTTTCTGTTATGATATAATCTCCGAGCTGAGATAACCCTGATGACACAATATGACGCCATTTTATTATTTTCTCAGACGTGGACTTGTTTAATCTGCGGACTGTCCCTTTAATGGACCAAACTGTGTCTGTGTTTGCAGCTGTTTAGTTTATTTGTGTTACTGCTGAAATAGACGACGACAGCGTCAGATTATTTTGGGGGATTTTTCCTTTAAACTTTTGTTTTCAGCTGCAGCGACTCGTTGAGTTCACGCTGCTGATGTCACAGCTTGTTTGAAATCAACAGCGCTCAGGTCGCCAGTTACAGAAACCCGACAATAACTGGCAACTTCTCTCAGAAGCCTCAGCATGACGCTCCTCCTCTGATTAAACTGCAGCTGATCTGTTCGTGTTCAAGTGATTCGGGGTCTGAAATGTTTCCTGTTTCCCCCGACAAGTTGCCCAGGAAGTCGCCGGACGAAGCGTCGCTCTGCGATGACCTCACCTGACCGTCCCGCCGCCTCGCTGCGAACCTGCCGCCGAGTAAAGTGACCTACAGCATTGATTCTACACACGACGTTGTCCGTAAAGAACGAGAGTAAGAAGAAGAGAAAAAAAAAAGAAAGAGAGGAGGAGGAGGACGTCACCGTGGCGACTCGTCCTCTCTGTGATTGGACACAAATTGGTCCATCGGGAGAGAGGATAAAATGTGGACAACAGGAAGAGGAGGAGGGGGGGCATGATGACCATCTCCTTTCACATCCCTTCTTCTCAGCATCAACGTGAAGGAGAATGGATGGATGAAGAGGAGGAGGAGGAGGAGGAGACATGAGCTGATAAAATGACAGAGATCACCTGTTATTTTCCCTATTTCACCGTCCAATCAGAGAACAGATAATCAGAACAGCTCAGGTGGAGGTGGAGGCTGATGACAGAGGTTTTGTTGCTGGTGTTGATTTCTTGATACGAGAAGAAAACAGCGGCGTGTGACTGAGGGTGGCGAGGGTTCGATTCCCACACTGCTTAAAGGAACGAGGTTGATGATGATGATGATGATGATGATGATGATGATGATGATGATGATGACGATGACGATGGTTGCCGTGGCCTCAGAAGTTCAGGTGCCTCTGGCTGGGCTGGTGCAGGTGCCTGGTGCCGGCCTTGGGGGGGAGCAGCAGGTTGAGGCGTCGCAGGGCGTTGCGGGACAGCGGTTGGGTGCGTTGGGCGGTGTTTCCCGAGCGCTGCTGCAGGAGGCCGGCGCGGGTGGAGAGCGCTGCGGCGTAGCAGGCAGAGTGGAGGGTGGAGCGGCGCTGTACGACCGCCACCTCTGGCCTGCGGGGGGGGGGGGCAAACAGAGAGGTTAGCGGACTGACAGGAAATGAACAACAAGTGTTTAAACCTGAATCGCCGCTCTGAGGACTTTACCTGTGACGGGGGCCGTCCAGCGTGCGTCTCGCCTTCTCCTTCCCACCTGAGGCTGTCGGGGGGGCGGGCATGTTGGCGGACAAGAAGTCCCGGTCAAGTGAGCGTTGCAGGGGGTCGAGGGTCAGTCGGGGGGGGCTGTGGTGGGCGTACACGGACATGCTGGGGTGCTCGATCAGCAGGTTCTCCAGGGGGCTGGTCTCCAGGAGGACGGGCTGGCTGCCGCGGCCGGTGAAGCAGGGCGGGGGGGTGACGAACCAGCTCTCCTCCAGGGAGCAGGCGTCCAGGCGCAGGAACCCGCTCTCCTCCTCCTCCTCCTCCTCATCCTCATCATCATCCTCGTCCTCCTCAGCGACGCCGTCCGGGTCGGTGTCGGCCGTGGAGTTGAGGGAAGTGCAGGAGGCGTAGCGGATGGGGGAGCTGGCCACCGGAGAGGGGATCATCACCAGGTCTTCTTCCTCCTCCTCCTCCTCCTCCTCCTCCTCCTGGTGAGCAGCAGTGGTTCCAGAGAGGCCGTCACCACACTGACTGGAGCAGGCTTCAGCTGCAGAGACACACCAGCTTTAATATGAAGCGTCAGATCATTACAAATACAAATAACTGATCTAATCTAAGTCAAATTACTAATTAATTACTGACTTCAGAGCTTTTTTCACGCCTACGACAGTGAGTCAGAAAATAGATTTTGGGTGCCGCGTCTCTGCAGAGGTGTCGACATGAATATCACACCCTTACAGAGGAGGTCAGTCATCTCAAGTTCTTCTGAATAATCTTAGATACGAACAAAGTTTGATTGATTGATTGAACTGAAATCAAATTAACTCCAGGCATTGATGACTTTACAACAGAAGGTTCAGCGCTGTTAAAAGCAGACCGGAGCTGAACTCGTCCATCAGTAATCTATTGTTAATTGTCTTTGTTTGACTGTAGCTTGTTGTGCTGTTGTCTCATCAGTGTATCTTTAACACATTGTAGGACATTGTGTTTTTGCTGTTGACTGTTTTAATGACATCACACATGTAAAAGAGAATTAGCAACAGCTCTGAACTCCCTGTGCAACACGTTCGTTTCACGCCTGGTTTTGAAACGATGTTAAATTGCATCTTCCCTGTTTGACAAATAAATCATCTAGTTGAGTAACACAGTGTGACGCGTGCATCTCGCCAGCAGGGGGAGCTGTTGCCCGTGTCTGTGCAGCACTCACATGTAAACAATCATGTTCTTGATGCAGAGCAGCCACAGAGCTGCAGCAGCTCAGCATCACATGTCCGACTGAAACCGCAGCCTGCACACATGTTTCTGTTTGTGTGTGTGTGTGTGTGCAAAACACGCCCAACCAGAGCGGCCTAATCTGCTCACCGCCGCCTGAGCCTTCCCTCCGCTCTGTTGCAGAAACAGCCGCTGCTCATTATTCTCTAACACATCAATCATCACCGTGACAACGTGCCAGCATCCTGCACCAACTGCTGCACATCCAACACGCTGCTGTTTGCAAAAAAAATACAAACAAACCAGGAGGCCGGAGCGAGAGAGCTGCGTGTCTGGGCTCTTGTTTTGATCCGACACCAGCTTCTAATGATTCACAGAGACGCAGGAAGTTAAAGGAGGAAAAGCAACATGATCTCAGGCTGGCGGACTGGAGGCTAAAAATAAACGGCGTGTCCACTGAACAGACGTCTCTGTTTGATTTCAGTTCTGTTTAAGGAGCAGCTATTTTCTCCATCCTGTAAATGATAACTCACTTTTATTGGTCGGACCCTGCACTCTTTCATCCAAGCAGACAGCTGGAGGAGTGAAGTAACAAGGTTAGCATCATTAAGTTATCTCCCCTGACCCGCGTGCCCTCACTGTTTACTGTACGCATGCAGCTCTGTATGTTGAGACCGTTTGGAGTTCACTTCCACACGTGAGACGTGACTCTAACTCCCAGGAGTTCACAGAGGAATCCTTGTTTACCCACAACAGGCCCGAGAAGCTGCAGAGCGCTGACTCAGCGCCCAGCAGCTGATCTGCTCACTTTATCCTCTCAGCTGGAGGACGGCCCTCGCTGTCCGAGGCCGTCAGCAGCTGATCTCTTCCTGCGGGAGTCTGCAGAGCGAGAGGAGGTTCAGGTTCACGATGTGTCAGCCTGAACAACACAATCTCTGTACCACAGGAGTGAAGCGGTGTTGTTAGTGAGGAGCGGCAGTGCTTTGGAGACTCTCTGGCAGGGCGTGTGTCGGGTTAATGAGGCCAGTGTGGATTATGATTGAACCACCCGACCTCTGTCTCCTCTACGAACCACAGAGTCTGCAGAGTTTCAGTCCCACAAACAGCTGATTTCTTCCTTCTGCTGCTCGCCTAGTTTCACCAAAACCCGCCACACACAAGCTGCAACATGAGATAATATCTTCCTGCTTAACAAATGCCACACTTTCACTACACAACATACCCCAGAATCAGGTGTAGCTGCACAGATATTTCAAACTATGACTCCATATATGATGAAATCTGGGCGGGACATGCTCCGATCACGGCGTTGTAACATGTCACATCAAAACATCTCCAGATCCTAAAAAGATATCTCCGGGTTCTTGGTGTTTTGTGGCCCGTGCATGAGCAAAAACAACCTCGCAAAGCGTTAGTCATTGCAGCAATTTTCTATCTGAATGTAAAAATACTGCACATCACTTTGTGGCTCTGAGGCCCCGGAGCAGGAACATGCATCCAGCTCTGTTTACACTACACCGGGCGTCCACATACGAGGGCACGTCGACATGTGTACAGCTGGTGTGTTGTGGCTGCACATGGATGTGTGTGCAGACGTGGAAAGTATCATCTGATCTTTGGGGTTTGATTTCAAAAGCTTTAATCCTCCTGTTGACATGATTCCTCAGTGCCACAAAAGACTGCGTTTATTCAATACCTCACTTTAGAGATGTGGGTTTTTTTTCTTCTTCTAACAAAGACACCAACAACAAAGTTCTCAAATGTCAAGTTCTTTCTACACAAACACAAAAAACATGTCCAATATAAAACAGAATGAAATCCAGGAACGATCTGGTCAAAGAACAACTAAACAAGAGTGTGAATCTGAGTGGATGCAGCGGTCGACACGGAAACTATATTAAAGTTCGAGCATCAAGGGCAAACGCTCACGACCGGTAGCTCGCAGATTTTAAACATTTAACTTCTTCTTCTCAACATGAACCTGAGAAGTGAAATATCTTTGGTTTTTGGACTGAAGACGATTAAACTTAATATTAATTAAAATTAAAATATGAATTAAAATAGCACAGTAATAAGTTATGATCTGTGCAGATGGACAGCGGTGGCTTCATGTATATTATGTGCATGATGTTTTGTGCAGCGTTTGCTCAATGTGATATGTGTGTGTGTGACTACACTATAACATATTATCATTAACTTCAGTTAATGCTCTTTTCAAACCACAGCAGGTGGCGATATTTATTTTTGGTTAAGTCTGGTTCTGCTGTTTATAAGTGTGTTAACCTTTGTGGTGTAAAACTGGGACGTACATGTTTATAAGTTTGTAGCAGTAGCTTTTTTTAATGCTAAGACCACTGCACATATGTGGTTTTATTTTGAAAAGGTGTTTTATTTTGGTAGATTAGACAGTTGAAGCAATGAATTCTCTTTTATATTTAAACCTTCAGATTTGAAACAAGAATATTTATTTTCCTGGGAGGAAATGCAGCCGGAGCTTTTCCCAGTCAGAACTTAACGAGACTTGACGACGGGTTTCTAAGTTTACAGTCCACCTGGGAGAAACCCAACACGGGATCCAGGTGTGTTTAGCTGCAGGGATGTTGGCGGCAGCTCCGTGCCCATACAAGTCCATCTCCACGGGGCCCAGAACGGGAACCACCGGCGTCTATTTTTACCTTCTCTGGTTCCTCGGGCGCTTTTGTTTGACCTGTTTACAGGTTGACCCCCCCCTCCATCCCAGCCTGAAGTGGGCCAGTCGGCCTCTGTTCCCCCCCCCTCCCTCCCCCGCCTGAAATATTCACACAGCTGTGGAATCCGACACGGGTCGAGTCGAGTCGAGTCAAGCCCGGCGGCGGGTGAGCGGCGGGCCGCTCTGTGTGGAGGTGACTGCAGTGTGTGTTACTGAACCTCTCTGGGTGTCGTGTCTGTTTTGACTGGGGGGGGGGTTGTTGGGTCTCGGACAGCTCTGGAAACTTGGCTCCTCTTTGACCTGCCATTAAAACAGTCTAAACTTAAACAGTTTCTTTTCCAAACGGCTCCACGGAGCTTTATTTTCTGTCCGCGTATAAAAATCAACTGTTTGAAATAAATTATCTTAACTGAAGATCTGCTCACGAGCTTTTCCACTAGTCACACCTTTTTTTTTTTATCAGTGAGTGAATTTTTCTCTTCTCTTTCTTGAACAGATCAAATTTGAAAACGGCTTTTAGAAACACATTCACATGGTTTCACATGCTTCATTTTCTACTGGTTTTATTTTACTTTGAAATCGTTTCTTTGATTTTTTACCATAATCACTCAAAGATCAGACGGATATTTTTGTGGGTTGGTTTCTTGCTCAAAGGCACTTTTGTGATCCTGATGCAAACAGCTGGATCTTAACTGCCAAAGTGCGTATTTACTTTTCACGTTCTCGTTATGTCACCACTGTGTTCACTTACAGTATGTGACGTTTTATCTGCGTCACGTTCAAAACATGCTTCTTTTTTTTACCAGTGAACACACAGTCGGCCAGAGACGAGGAGGGATTAATTATCTGGTGTGCAGCGGAAACAATTAGATCAATAAACAGTAAATTAACCAGCAACTGTTTTGTTAATTGATTAATTGATCACTCCAGGAAATGCTGTGAAATACTGACACTGTTTCCACTCACAGAAACATCTGGTCCTCAAGACAAACGAGTAAACAAGGAAGAAACAGGAAGAAAGGTGGTGGTGCGTTAAGAGCAGGTTTTACTGGTTTTAGAGCGCCACATGAACCCGTGTTTATGTTCTCTTCGCCATGTTCTCCTGACACTTACCCAGGTAGTTGACCAAGATCCAGTCTTCGTCATCCTCCTCCTCCTGCTTGCCGTCTCCAGGTCGGCTGCATCGGCTCAGCTCCTCCACGTCGTCCCCGAACAGGGCGCTGGCGAACCTCTGAAACATCCCGGGGCGTCCTGCGGGGGTGTGAGGCTGAGGGAGGGGCTGGGGGAGGAGGCACGTGGCACGGGGCGACGGCGGGGAAGCACTTTGGTCATCAGCTGCGGGGTTCGCGGCGGGAGGAAGACTCCGCAAAGGTGATAAAGTGCATCAAGGTGTGGTCATGGATCATCTGAGGGTCAGCAGACACGGGCTGGACATCGCTCGACGTCACGATCAAGTACAAAAGTACAAAAAAAGCCCTGAGGAGACGAGATGGAGAGAAACGAGTCGATTAATACAAACCTGAAGAAACATCACACGATCCAACAGGTGTTTCTACAAGTCTCACATTTATTCATAAACATTCTTGGCCATTTTGTGCCTTTATGATTCGACAGGACAGAGAAGAGTAACAGGAAGTGGGACAGAGAGAAGGGGAGTCGTCTGCCCTCAGCGCTCGGCTATCGGGTCGCCAGACTGAGTCTTAATAAGCAAGTCGAGACACAAGTCTTTCAGGTCTTTAAATGGACGCTGAACATTTTTCTTTTCAGGACTGTAAAAAGTGTCTTTCATATAATTTGATCAAATTCTTTCAATGTATAAGAGACAAAGATAACAGTTTGTATTTGAGCTGAGATGTTTAAGGGTTTAGTGACTCCTGGTTAAAGTTAGAAGTCAGTAGCTGTAATAGTCGGTTTCAGCCACCGGGGGGGTTGTTTGTGTCACCTGATGAATCTCTCCCTCTCTCTCTCTCTTTTAGCTCTGTGTTTGGTCTCCACCAGCTCCGGAGGGAGACATCTGTCTCTTCAGCTGCTAAACGCTCCGCTATGTTCAGCAGCTGCTCTCTGACTGTCTGCTGTTTGCTGCTGAGCAGGAAGAAGACAGAGGCTTTTTTGTTTTGTTTTATTTTACAGCTGTTTCTCTGAAAACATCTGCTGCTGCAGCCAAAACCAGGAGAGAGCCAGGACAGTAAAGCTGTGTTGGGACAGATAAACAATGAGCTGAAACTCACTGTGAAGCAGCTTCATCTGATAATCCTCAGCGGATCCGTCACTACACCTTTCACCTTTAATATAATAAAAATATGGAGTCTAGCTGCCGGGGGAACTCCTGATTTAAGGCGACCTGTAACTAACACAGAGTTATCTGCAGACTTGAATCTGCAGTGTGTGGGGACTTTTTGTTTGAAAATAGAACATGGGTCAGACAGTGAATCTGAAAGCCAAGAATCTGAGCCGCCAGCCAAGTAATTATTAAGTTACCCGCAGCCTGATCAAGGCCACAGATACTGTAAATACTGTGCACGCTCAGCGCTGCAGGACAACTCGACTCTACCTGCTGCTGCTGCTTTGACACCAAGACTTCACTTTAAGAAAAGTCTAAAATGTAAACATCATTGTGAGCAGCAGGATTTAGTTTCTTTCTTGCTAAACCCCAGAAATCATCTGGTAACTACTTATTTTTATCTTGTGAGTGTGTATCGGAAAACTCATTAAACTGCTAATGCTTTTTCTTTACGTTTTTGATTAATCAAATAATTTTTTTATCTTTAAAATGCCAGAAAATAGTGGAAAAAAGTCTCCACCCAAAGATCTTCAGTTTACTAACATGTATGACAAAGAAAAACATCAAATCCTCACATTTACACATAACTACTTGATTGACTTTGCTGCTTTTTTAATATTTCTATTGCATTTTAAACTAATTGTCTCAGTTTTTCATTGTTAGTTGGACAAAAACAAGAGGGGGAAGGTGTCACATTCGGCTCTGGGAACTTCTGATGGACAATTAACTGGCTAATCATAAATCATAAATTAATTAATGGAAAACAACATATTTATAGATGCATTTAATCATCAGTCGCAGACCTCGTTCATAAAACAGTAGCAGTAAATGTTTACAGCTGCTGTTTCACCTGCTGAGGATCATGTCGCTCATTAAAAAGGAGCCTGACACACAAACCGACGTGCCTCAGATAAATGGTGTAACACACACACACACACACACACACACACACACACACACACACACACACACACACACACACACACACACACACACACACACACACCAGTTCTGAGACAAACACATATCTCCAGGCCTGGCTCATGAGCCTGTACGTGGCTGTAAAGTGAATCGCCGCCACAACTGAGGAAGAATTCATTTCCTGTCGTGCCCGATGGAGGCGAGCAGCAGCTGCAGTTTCTTCAGTTATTGATCTGACGGAGGCGAGAGACGGAGATGCTGCCCAGTGCGTTTGTTTTATTCACCAGTAAATAAAGAGACGGGGGCTGGCAGCCTGCCTGCTGCTCTGACTACAGTCTTTCACACTGGGGAAGTATCAATAGACGGAATGAGAAGTGATCAGTGTCACTGTCCTACTGCAGCTGCTGTATAAAGGAGAAGGACAGGAGCGGGGGGGGGGGGGGGGGGGCATCATTTGGCACAATGTTGTTGCATTAAAGATGCCCCCCTCCCCCCTCCACCAGTACAGTTCTAAACAGAGTCCTCTCACTGTGTAGCTGCCAAAAACCAGGAGGAAAGAAGCTCGGAGTTTATAAAAAGGCTGACACTCTTCTTTTAATGGAGCAGTGGATGTTTTGTCGCCTGTTTTCACCCTGTGTTTTGGCTTTCAGGCTGCACACATCCCTCTGATTGGTCTGACCCATAAACAGACAGGCATGAAGCTCTGCAGACAAAACTCAGGGCTAAAAAAACACAACGCCTTCGTGTCTACTCATTTAGTAAAGATGTAAAGACAATGTCATAAAAAGGTGGAAACAGTAGAACAGTAGAGTGTTAACAAAAGTAAAGAAAAGTATAGTAATGTTTTATCGTTAAAAGCCTAATTAGGCATTTTTAACATTATTTAAATCCAAACATATTGATAGATAATACCTAGAAACAGCCTGTTCCAGACCTCTGTGCACAGTCTGACTGATGTAAACAAACCTGTAGCAACATCAGAAAACATTACAAGTTCACTGTCAGCTGTTGTCTAGTGTTAAATTCTTATTAAAGATCGGTCAGTCGGTTTAGGAGTCATGGTAGATTCCAATAGTGTGTTTTTAATCTTGGCAGAGAGACCCTTTGGTTTGAATCACGGACTGTGCCTTTAACATTTAAGCTAGCTGTTAAAATTACTTCGTGTAATCACCACTAGGGGGCGGACACCAATGTTTCTCCTGAATCCAAACCGGTGTGAACGCCTCAAGTTGAAATTCCAACTATCCTAATTTTTCTACCGGCACTTGAACGCGCACTCTATTCGAATCGAATGCAACGACTTCGGCGGTGGTGCCTTTAATGCCTGTCGTTCAGGCTCGTATTTCTCTGTTGTCGTATTCATTACACGTAAAGAAGAAAGAAATAAAAAATAAAAAGCGCTCTTGTTTTGTAGAACAAAAGCCAAACTCCGCCTCTGTAAACATCGAGCAGCTGTGGCGGAGAGACAGACAGAAAACAGAGAGGTTTTATCTGACTGACTGTCAGTCTCGGGCTGATAATCTGCTCCACCTGTTCCTCCTCCGCTAACACCCTCCACCCACGTTACTAAATATACTAAATATTAATCTACTCTCATTATAACAATCACCAAACACGAACTAAAGCTCATCCGGGTCTGTGTCACGGCCGATTAATGTGGTTAAACGGGTCATTGAGTCATGGCTGTGGCTTTCTGCTGAACGAAATTAATGCATCTGTTACAGCATACATCCATCATTAATTCATCCCGGTGTGAAAAATGTTGTAAGAGAGGAAGGCTGCGTTTAAAGTCTTTCAATCTGGTGTAGAAACAGTTAGTAGGCTGCAGGATTAGACTACAGAGAGACAGCAGTGGAGGTCACATAATCAGGGATGTAAAGGGGGATAAAACAAGCATCACACTCGTTTTAGTTTGCAAACAGGGAATTATATACATGGCTATTTAAGCACAAGTAAAACTCAACATATACATCACATCAAGTGACGTCATGCAAATTATAAACAGTGTGTCTTTGAGGCTTTTCTGTCTTTATTGACCTTGCTTGTTGTTTAGGGCAGAAAATCTATCAATTATTGCTGCTGTCGATACTTTAAGGTCATGTTGGGGGGGGTATGTGTGTGGTGTATTAAAGGTCAGAAAATGATGGAAAATAACCATCACAATTTCCTACTGAGATTGCATAAGATTATTCACTCTGGTATATAATAATCTTAAAATTATCATCTGATTAATTGATAGTTTGGTTTATAAAAACATCAACAAATAGAGAAAAATGTCACTCACAAGTTCCATAGAGGAGAACCCAAAAATATTTACATTTACATTGATATAATAAAAGCAAAACCTCATTTAAGAAATGCTGGAAAGAGAGTTTAATCTAAATTTTAACTGGATAAAAAGCCAGTTATCTAAATGGTTCTTAATTAAGTTTCTTCTGGACGGACTGGTCGAGTAATCGGCTAACCTTTCCAGCTCTAATGTGCTTTACCAGCCAGTCTGCGGGACAAAAAAGCCAAAGTGGTCCAGTAATACTGTGGAGCCACAGCCTGTGTGTGAGGGTTACAAAAGGGAAGGGGAGGAGGCTGTAATTCTACACCGGCAGGGCAGGACCGCAGAGCCACCCTGTTCAACTTTTATCCCCTAGAATAATCATGAAATAATTTCTAGAACAAACCAGGAAAGTCTTCTGGTTCAGAAGAAGAAGAAGACCAAGTTTTGCGAGGCGAAAGCTGCGAACAGCCTGACGAGGACAAGCTAACAATGCTGCAGCGTAATGCGAATAAAAAACGCATCGTTGAGGTTTAATAACGCAACATAACATCTCAATAAACGTCTCTTTCTTCCTCCAAACACTGTCTCTGCTGTGATGTGGCGGGAAAATGTAGTTAGCGTTGGAATAAGAGGCACCGGAGCCGTTATCGTTCACCGAGAGGAAAACAAAGAACTCACCTGCGGCAGAAGAAGATGTAAACCGAGTTTCAAAACCGGGATTAAAATCCTTAAAACTGAGGTAGATACGTTACTTTTCGAAAAATAGAAAAACGTGAGGTTTCTTCGCGGAAGAAATAAAAATATAAAACCGTTAATTTAGGGACTGTACATCGGGGAGTCACAGTGCGGTTCAGCTTTTTTTCCTTCAGTCCGTTTCCTCCTCGGTCCCCGACTGCTCCTTCTTTTGTTGTTGTTGTGGAGCTCCAACAGCTGATCGCAGTGACGTCGCCAGGGACAGCCTATCAGAGGGGACGGGCCTGTGAGCCGCTCGGCCAATCACAAACGGCGATACAGGCTGTCACTAACCCACGTGACGGCCACCACCCCACCCCCTCTTTGTACCGTTAAGGGCATGACTGGGCAAAGCGCTGCGGGTTTTGGGAGCAACAGCAGGACCAGAGCGGAGCGGTTCACCCGCTAAAAACAGACGAATATTACACAAACACCCCGACTTCCGGGTCGAGCTGAAGGATTTCCTGTTTTCTAAATATCCACATTTATCTATTAATGTCAGCAGAACAACTACAGCAGCTGTAAAGTTTGCACAATAGAGTCATAAAACACATCAAAGCAGAAGACAATGAGTAAAAGTTTTAAAAACCTTTAATCACAGGTTCAGTGAGTTTTATTATGGAGGAGTTTTACATTTAACTCGTTTAATAACAGTTATGTAACAACTGTCAGCTGATGGAAAAAACACGTTAGTGACGCCTGTGAATGTTTTGCAAAACTTATTGACGATTTTATAAAACAGTTTTTCAGAAGTAGGCAGCCAGAAAAACATGAAACTTAAATATTTTAATGATATAAAATCATCGAAAGCTGAACTATATTTCACTTAGAGTTACAGTTACATCACAGTAACCTGACGCAGTGTTGAAGAGAGTTCAACAATTTGAGGAATTATACTTTGTTCCAGTTATCAATTCCCAAATAAAAGCACAACTTGTTGTTTATAAATGTTTGTTTGTGTCCAGATTAAACCAGTTACATGTTGGTATCCATCCAACCTTCACCTGTCCATCAAAGTATCTTTTCTCAAACAACAGAAAGTGTGGACAGTTTCTTTGTGGTTGTTTTGTGTCTTTTTGTTGTTGTTTTGTGTCTCTTTGTTGTTCTTTTGTCTCTTTGTGGTCATTTTGTGGTTGTTTTCTGTCTTTCTGTGGTTATTTCGTGTCTTTTTTTGTCATTTTGTGTCTTTTTTTGGTTGTTTTGTGTCTTTTTGTGGTTGTTTTGTGTCTTTTTGTGGTTGTTTTGTGTCTTTTTGTTGTTATTTTGTGACTGTTTGTTGTTGTTTTGTGTCTCTTTGTTGTTGTTTTGTCTCTCTGTGGTCTTTTCGTTGTCAGATTACTGAACCAAACTGTGACTGAACAGACAACAGAGTGTGTAGACTCTGACCACAACTCTGCTTGAAATTGTAAAATTGTCATGAAATCTAGAGATTTAAAATAAGGTTTGATTGAACCTCAGGTGAAAACTGCTTCCTGACATTCAGCTGCACGGAGCTAAAACCAGATACTTGGGTCAACAAGCTCAAAAAGGGGGCCATTAGGAATCCCCCCTCCCCAGGACGACTCAGGACTTGCTGTTGTTGGATTTACTAATCATCCCCTCCTCCATCTGCGTGCCGTGACCTTTGACCTCCTAACGGCAGCTTACTCAGACCACTGCAGACTAAAGTTGCTCTTGCTGAAGGCGTCAGCTACATAAACTGCTTCCTCTGGGCAGGTCGGCAGGTGTGAATCCACCTGACGATGATGTCTGTGATGAAACACGTGAGAGCAGACAGACGGGTTCAGGAGGAGGTTGTTACGTCTGGAGACGAGTCTCTGCCAACGCCGTCATTCTGCAGATTCTTGTCTCAGCTTGTTTATCAAACCCTCACCAGACATTACACATGATGGCTGTCGGCTGCACATTGATGCTGCGAGTCGCCTGTTCTGCCACATCCCCGTTTGAGACGCGGAGCATTATCCTGCAGGAAGTGACCATTAGAAGATGGCGAACTTGGTCAGCAACAATACTCAGATAGATCAAGACATTCAGACCATGAGTGGTTGGTATTAAGGCGCCACAATGTGCCAGGAAACCCAGATAGCAGAATAAATGCAAATCATACTTGGGCTGCATTCTTGTTTTCTACCGGCCAAGTAAACGCCCTGATCTGATCTGATCTGATCTACAAAGCATGATTGCAAGATGCTACTTCCACATCTTGACCAATTCTGGCACACACACAGAAGCTGTCAGTCAATATTGGAAATAACAGCCAGACTCTGCCCAGACGTGGACATATATGGGCCGGACTCAGGCCGAGATCCCAGGTCTCAGGATTCAGACTCTGACCCTCGCCACCATCTGCTGCCTCAGCACAAATCCAGATCCATCAGACCAGGTCTTCAGCTGTCCCGTGTTGGTGAGTCTGTGTCCACGGCAGCCTCAGGTGTCTGTTCTTGGCTGACAGGAAGTGGAACCTGACGTGGTCTTCGTTGTAAACAGTGGTTATCTGAGTGACCGTAGCCTCTCCGTCAGCTCCAACTAGTCCCACTGTGGTTCTAGTCTCTAGTTTCTGTCATGTTCCTGTATGTTTAAACTCTTTACATCTTCCCGTCTTCTTCTTCTTCTTCTTCTTCCACCGTCCTGTGTTAACTTTCTGTCTCATGATGTTTCAGCTCCTCATTAAAGCTCTAATTAATATGTCTGCTGCAGCATCAGACGCATTTCTTCAATGCATTTAGTGTCATTAGGATCTCCATTGACTGAATTAGCTGCTTGTTAATTGTGATTGTTAATCCTGTCAATCAGACGTGACTGTGAAAACTAATCTTTAATCGTTTTAGATCCTCGCAGCAGAGCTAAGTGGAGTCGGAGTTCAGTGTTTGGAGCTTCATCGTCGTCCTTCAAACACAAACATGCCACGAATCCATGTGGAAAAACACAGAGAGAGAAGCGGGACACGGGAACAACATGTTACTCTAGATCTTTCCATTCCCAAAGAACAAGGTCATACCTGAACGTTTCTCACATCACAACACTGATAAGACGTCCTCCTCCTCCACCGCTCCCTTCCTGTGTTACATCACCTCCACCGCCGTACTCTAACCTGCCGCCTGAAACTGCAGCTGGACCGTGGAGCGGCTCGCTGTGAGGAGAGACGACGAGTGGAAATGTAGTTTTTTAGAGTTCAACTCCATTGTTGTTCAAAAACACATCAGTGAGTCACTGTGTCACCAGGCGACACACTGTAGTTTACTTTGACTCAGTTAAACACACACACACACACACACACACACACACACACACACACACACACAGTCAAATTACCAAAACAAACAAACAAACACAAAAACAAATTAGTGTAAATATGGAGCTTGTGGGGCTCCTGGGAGTCTGGAGTTTTATATAAATCAATTAATTAATTAATACCACAGCACTAAGGTGTTCAGTGCTGTGTGTGTGTGTGTGTGTGTGTGTGTGTGTGTGTGTGTGTGTGTGTTGTTGGGAGTGTCATGAACACAATGTCCTGCTTCCCAACACAATAAGTGATCACCACCACACGCCATGTTCATCCGTCACTACAATGCGCCGCCGCCGCCGCCGCCTCTTTCCCTCCTGCGGCGTCTTTACATAATAACTATGTTTACCGTCCCTGTTGCACAATACTGTTCTCTGTGGGCACTGCAAGGGTCAACGACCTCGTGTTGTTGTCACCGCAGACCTATTGAGTAACATATATGCTGCCATGTAGGCTGAGGCTAATCAGTCTGTCTGTTCCCAACATCAGGCGACTGTTTCTCTTCTGAGTGTCACATGAAACCTGCTTTTTAAAGTTTAATCCAGAAGTCGAGCTAACAACGTGTTCGACCACGTCGGACGTTCAAAGTTCTGATTTAGTTCTGAACAACGGAGAGTTTCTAAAAACTGTTCAGGTGTTTCTGATGCAGACTGACAGACTCACTGCTGTTACTCTGACCTTTGACCTCAGTAAAAGGGGTTTACACAAGTGGAATACATGTTCATATAATATATAATATATAAATATAATATAATCAGAAATTGGAATAATTATATATATAGACATATATGTCTATGTGTTTATATATGTATGCTTATGGACATATGTTATGTAAACATATAGCCATTACAAATATTATAGTGGGTTCCAAAAGTTGTGTTGTTTATTGATGTTTAAAAGTAATTAGAAAAACCTATTTAAGCACATAGAATTTTATATATATATGTTGTTTTAATAAACAATATATAAATGAAATATATATTGTTTTATATGGTTTTAACATGTTATATTGTATAAAAATTCATCATATAGATATTTTTTAATGTATGTTCATATACAAATTGTACTATGACTATTTCATATATGTTATAAACAATAAATACCTTCATATATATAAAGATGTGACAGTAATATATCCCCTTATAGGTGACATATATGGCAACATAGATTACATTTCTGTATGGGTGTATCACCACTGTGTAGAAATATATAATATATTATTTAAGTAATTAAAAGTCCTGCAATCAAAGTTTCCTGAAGTAAATACTTAAAGTATCAAAAGTAAAAGTCCGTCATTGTGTTATATGTATAATATATAATATGTATGTAATTTGGTTTTAATATCATCTTAATGTTTTATTTCTACTGTACTTCCTGTCTGTGTGAAGCCCTTTGACTTCCCTTGTGTCTGACTGGTGTTTTATATCATGTTATTAGAATATTAAAACTGAAGCTTTAACAGTGAAGCAGCATTTTAATGTTCAGCTGAGTTTGTTGTTTGTGTTTAAAATCATTATTTGTAGTAACTAGTAACTATAACAAAACACAGTATTTGCCTCTTAAATATAGTAAACAGAGTAAAAAGTAAAGTACAAGTACCTTAAAACTGGATGACAGTCATCATCAGACGTCCTCTGGAGACCGTGAACATTTGGATTAGATGTTGAGATATTTTTGCTGCAGGTGAAGGGACAGAAGTGACCTGCTGGTGGCGCTAGAGGGAAAAACCAGAGGATCACCAGAGTCAGACGGATTCATCCTCAGGGGAACATGAACGTCTGAATTAAAGTTATTTGTTGAGATATTTCAGTGATGGATGACGGAACACGTAAAAACATATCGCTGCTTTTAATTTGTAGTTCATGTGCATGAATTACACATGAGCATCAAATGTTAGATATTATTTGAAGATAACACTTTAAATAACATGATTCTATTAAATATAATATCATAATTCCCTCTCTGTTCTGCTCTGAATCACTGGAGAGTAAAATGAGAGTTTAAATTATCTTAAACACATGGGCTCATTTGTCACCTTCAGTATCTGTGCAGCAGTAAACACAGAGCTGCTCTCAGGTTGTTTTCACTATCTCCTCCAGCTGTTAACTGTTGCCGTGGCGACAGGTCATGTCAGTCTGAGTTGAGCGGTCGCGTCGTAAACATGCAGAGAGGAATGTGGGCCAGGCCACGTTAACACACTGACCTCTGTGGTGTGACAGTTCACACGCACACACACACACACACACGCACACACACACACACACACACACACACATACACACACACACACACACACACCCTGTAGGCCTGCACACATGAGGAGTCTCTGTTGACCTTCGTTCTTTCTGAGCCTGAAGAATAAAAACACAAACACCTCCGACGCAGACGGACTCTCCCACTGTGGAGACATAGAACACACGCACAGGTAAAACACACACACACACACACACACACACACACACACACACACACACACACACACACACACACACACCCTGTAGGCCTGCACACATGAGGAGTCTCTGTTGACCTTCGTTCTTTCTGAGCCTGAAGAATAAAAACACAAACACCTCCGACGCAGACGGACTCTCCCACTGTGGAGACATAGAACACACGCACAGGTAAAACACACACACAGGTAAAACACAAGGTCATGAGTCACTTCCAGTTGTTGCTAAATGCTAAGCTAACAGCCCCTTTTATTGAGAGCAGAGCAAGTGAGCTGCAGCTGCACAACCAGAAAAAAACAACTCAGCGTCAACGAAGAATAAAGTTTCTGATAATAAATAAAAAAGTAAATATAAATAATAAATATCCTCTGAGGTTTAAATAGATAAATAATTTTATTTGATGGAAATTCAACAATAAACTCAACACGACTGAAACAACAGAACTAAAAAATAACTAAAAATAATCTGTGTTTTCCTCGACTGTTCAGACACAGAGGAGCTGGGTCAGTGGGATGTTTTCTGTCCTTGTGTTTTGGATTTGTTTTTCTGTGTGGGACTGGAGCGAATGTTTTAATCTTTGACATCTGCTGTCTGCATTTCTTGACTATTGGAGGATAAATTAGCACATATTCATTAAAAAAACTAGAGTAAAATAAAAAAAAACAAAACAGAAAAAGTGAAGCAGAACCGCCATCAGTGATTTTTTTATTTTTCTTCTACGACCAAACCGTCGCTTTTTTCATCTGCATCAGAGTGCTTTCCTTTGTTGTATCACAATGAAATAACAACTTCTAATAATGAATTAATTGTTCTATTAGCCTGCTAATTAATGAGAAAAAACTACTACAACTGAGGTCACTATGGTAACACACACACTTGGCTTTTGTCGTTATTTTGGACAAATTAAAGATCAAATGTTAAAAATGATGACAGTAGTTAGTCAGTAACGACAGTAGGAGCAAGTTAACGGATGATTGTTGATTGATTATTTATTAATCTGTGGATTCATTTCTATTATAGTGGAAAAGTTTCATCTATAAAATGTCAGAAAAATGAGAAAACGAAACAGTTTCTCAGTGAAAAGACAGAAAATCGTCACGTCTGAGCAGCTGGAAGCAGCAAAAACTAATGACATCAATTATCAAGATTAATATTGTGTTTATTGATTATGAGTTGTGGTCCTGTAGCAGTACACAAGCTCATAGTTTTGCGTTGCAGAGACACAACAGTAACTAACAGATGTGAAAAGTTAAACAGTTCGTCCGGCTGATGATATTTTAGTCGACAGTTTGTTTTTGTCTCTTTCCTGTTTCACCAAACTGTTTTTTTCCAGTCTAGTGTGGAAGAACTCCGGACTCACCCGACACCGCCCAGAGCCCGACCTTATCACCCAGCATCAGCGTGGTGGGCCAGAGGGTCAGGGTCACGCTGCTCTTCATCATTTCAGGAGGAAGCTGAAGCTCTGAGTGTTTGATTGTGGGAGGACAGACTGTGGGTGGAGTGACACTTGAAGTGGTGATAAGAAACACACACACACACACACACACACACACACACACACACACACACACACACACACACACACACACACACACACACAGAGTGAAAACATCTGCCTCCATCTGTCTGTTTGTTTCCATGTCTCCTCACACACTGAAGTCAGCAGGAAAACTGAAAAATGACATCCTCCTCCTGAGTTGCATCAGCTGAGCCGAGCGGACCGGGGGGGTGGGAGGAGCCAGCAGGCCATTGGCTCCTGACGTCCAGTCAGCCGGTTGCGCTGGCTGCTCTCCAGCCCTCGCCTCATGAAGTGAGTTAATAATAGAGGTGAAGTCATAAAGACGCGGCGCGTTTCCTTTCTCCATCCAACAAACTGGAGGGGAAAAAAAAAAAAAGATGCAGGAAGAAAGTGAATCAGCACCTCAGAGTGTGAGTGAAGCTGAGGATTATAATGAGCAGCAGAAGCAGATGTGAACGTACAGGTGAAGGTGCCGTTTCACTTAACCCTTTAAACCTTCACTAATAAGCTGAGACGTGATGAAAACTCCCGCCTGACGCGTCGGTTTTCTGAGCTGCAGCACATCCTTCAGACACTCATCAGACCGACATCGGAGAACGTGGAGGTCAGGGCGACGCCTCGTGGTCCTCAGAACAAATTCTGAACAGGGAGCTGAGGGAGGCGACCGCCGTGACCATGAAGGGGTGCACCTGTTCTGCAGCGATGTTTAGGGACAGAAGGTGGCACATCCATCCATATAAACACACTCTGTCTTCTTCCCACAGTGCAGTCCTGGTGCCGTCACTTTACCCAGGTAAACGGTGCACAGATACCTGACCATCCGCTCAGACCAGACGACTTTCTTTGATTGGAAAAAATGAAGCCACCACAGGGTCTTCTAGTCTGTATTTCCTACTGGTAATACTGGTAATACTCTTTGACTTTCTTTCTTTGCTGTGAGGTCCAGTTCCAGCTCTCAGACACTGGCTGCAGGTGCTTTAACAGTGGACAGGTGTTAGCGTGGGCCGTCTGATGGGTCTGCAGCTGTCGGACCAGGTGGGAAACCTTCGTTGCCCTCGCACATCGATGAGCCTGACGCCGGTTTGTGGTTTGAGATGCTCTGACCCAGATATCTCAGGTTTTTACAGCTGCACATTTCTCCCACATCCAACACACTTCACTGTTCACTTCTGAGCCAATATATCCCGGAGCTTCAGACTGAAAATTAAAGTGGGAGACTCTTGAGGGACTGAAGGTGTCAGCTGACTCGATAAGAAAGTAGAAAAGAAAAACAACTGTCCCTTTAAAATAATCAAAACTCTTTGTGATTACTGTGTGAAAAAATGAGCATTTTTGTGGATGTAAATGTGTTTCAAAGGTCTGATCCAGGGTCGATGAAGTGATGGAACATTTGCAGCCTGGATCCTTAAGAGAAAACAAGTGCTGAATTTCAGCAACTGATGTTTTTTAAAGATGTGATAGACTGACTTTATTTTTCACATGCAGCTGAACCGCTCCTCTGTTTTGGATCAGAGAGGGAAAAAAAAACAGTTTAATCTGGACAGGAAACAACCATCAGATGCTTTCCTAAGCCTCTGTCAGAGTGAATCAGCGGAGAAGAGAAGGTGGCCGACAGAAGACGGGATGATGACGGAGGGAAAGCTTCGGGGAGAAGTGGCTGCTCAAAGCAACACTTTCCTCCACGGGGACGTCAACAGAGGTCGACTGAGAGGCTTCCTGACTGGAGGAGGACGTAAAGAAAAGCAAGAACAGGGAGGAAACTTCCTGACAGCTGAGCGACCGGCAAACACTCTCCAACGCTCACACTGTGGTCACACCGAAAATAGTCTGAGCGGAGAAACTGTCTGGTGATGTGTTCTTGTCCATCTCCATCATGTGCACCGTGCTCTGTGTAGTTGACTGGCAAACACAGTGTGACGCCTGATGACATGACATATAAAAGTTGAAGCAGTTCTTCATGTGCATTTTCAATTTTTAATATGCATTAAAAAAAAAACTGAGTAGAAACACTGAAAATCTGAGAAAAACAAAGTCTAAATAAAGCAAAAAAAAAAGTTTTATGCATGGCTGAGGAGGGAAACATCAGATATGTGATGTGTGAATCAGCTGTTTATCTATTTATTCATTCGCATTTAATGTTGAAATTCTGTTAAAATTTGAACCACAGTGGATGGAAACTCAACTAAAGAGAGTGAGTACAGGTAACTCTCTGACTCCTCCCCAGTGAAAGTTAATACAACAGTTAATGACAACTGAGCAAAATCCAACATGTGATTTGTTAGAAACATCAGCTACTAAATGGACCTTCAAGATTAGATTGTTTTGCCAAATCCAGTTTTACCTGACTGGTGTCCAAGTCCCGACTCAGGAGGAGGAACCAAAACCAGAACTATTATTTTCGGATTTAAATGACAGTCAATGTTCCTCATACCTTCTGTTCAGGTTTCTGGAAATGTTACACAACAGGTTAATGCTATGAAACAGGAGGAGAAATTGTCTGTTTAAAGGCGCTATTAGCTATAGCTAATAGGTTTTGTCGGAAATGTAATTACATGACGAGGAAATGTAATTTATATATTTGACAGAATCTAGAAGTAAAATGTTCACAGACACGTTTGTTTTCCATAATAATATCTAAACTCTCAAGGAGCCATTTGTAAGTTTTGTTATTGCTACATAGCTGACATTAGCATTGACAGCTGCTCACTTAGCAGTCTAGAAGAAATGTGAGTTCAGCATCAAACTTCATTCCTTCACTCACTAACAGCTGTATCCAGAGGTGCAAACAACCCTCTTGTTCTGCCTCTATTTCCATCACTTCTTTTTCTTCTACTGAAGTTAGCATGCTAACCAGCTAGCCCTGGCCTAGTCGGACTGTCGTCACTTTCCGATACCGAGTCACTCCAGCGTCCAGTCTGTACTGAAGAAGTAGCTGCTCATAGGACGTATTATAACCTGTTGTCTTGTAACATAATGATGTCTGAAGCTCTTCACAAGACTGGTAAGTAAACAGCTGTGAATGTTAATGTTAGCTATGTAGAAACAGCAAAACTTACAAATAGCTGCTTTAAAACATGCAGCATTTTCAAGTACTCTTTCCTTTAGTTTGTTTAAGAGTTATAGGCCCAAATAATACTGCAGTGATGCCTTTAAATATAGTTTCTGTTTGCCTACAGTGTTTTCTACAGCTCCTGTTTTAGCTTCTGTTACCCCGAAACCTTGAAACAGTCTCAGTTTAAAAAAATAAGGGAAGTGAGAAAATTGCCTGAGCTAAACACAATTACCAACCCCAAACACACAGCTAATCAGAACAAATGAAGCGTCAGGTTGAGCTCTGTGTTCATGATAACACCAAAGAACAAACAGGACGATCATGTTGAAGTGACATTACTGACAAACTGGACTCCACACTGCTGCCAAAAACCTCAAACCCGACAGGTCAGAAAAAGTCTAAGCAAAGCCTGTTTGTGTCAGATGTAAGTTCAGATCAGTACAAACAGGATTACTGATGAATCTCCGCAGAGGGAATGGAGGCTGAAGACGACAGCAGAAGAACATGAAGCGGAGGCTCATGCTGACTCACAGCCTGTGAAGAGCCGGATGTTTCCCATCAAAAGATGGTCAGTTGTAAACAGGATTATCGAACACGCTGCACCTCTGCAGAGCCGCTGTCAATGGCTGCTCAGATAAGTGGTTAATGACCCACCATAAGTCATCCAATAACACTTCGACTTCTTAAAAAGGAGCTATTTGTAGGTTTTGTTATTGCTACATAACTAACGTTAGCATTAGCAGCTGTTCACTATTCAGTCTAGAAGAAACATTGTGAGTTCAGCATCAAATTTCATTCCTTTACACACCAACAGCTGTCTCCAGAGGTGGAAACAACCCTCCTCTCTCCCCTGAAGTTAGCATGCTAACCAGCTAGCTCTAGCCCAGTCGGACTGTCTCGTCACTTTCCGACACCGAGTCTGGCGTCCGATCTGCCCTGAAGAAGTAGATGCTCAGAGGACGTATTATAACCTCTTGTATTGTACATGCAACGATGGCTGAAGCTCTTGCCGGAACTGGTAAATAAACAGCTGCTAATGCTAACGTTAGCTATGTAGCAATAGCATACACTTACAAATAGCTCCTTTAAGGAACAGTTTGTTTCTGGAAACACACGAGAAGATTAGCACCACTCTCATGTTTTAATGGTAAATGTGCAGCTACTTAGCTTAGCATAAAGACAGTAAACAGAGGGAAAGAGCCGTGCTCTGACCAAAGGTGACTATTCCTTTAATTGTTCTATTTTTTATCTTTTTGGTATCTTTGACACTGACATACTTTAAGCACATTCTTCTGAAATTGGAGATTTTATTGCTTATTCTCTTTGCACATTATCTGTTTAAACAAACTTGTTTTTGCACCTGATTGAGCCTGGATGTATTTTAATACATTTTCCAAACCTGAAAGAAAAGTGTCAACCTGACGTTTTTATGGACTCATGATAAACAGCTGGAGTCAGGATGTGGTTAGCTTAGCTTAGCATAAAGGCTGGAAGCAGGTGGAAACTGTTGTTGAAAAGTTCATAAATACACATGTAAAGCTCATTAGGCAAAACATTTTATTTTGTTTGTTTAATCTGTAAAAAAAAAAAAATGAAAACGTGAAAAGTGACATGTGGTTTTGAATGAATAAATAGAAACAGTTGAATGAATAAATATTGTTGAAAAAAAATCCAAATGAATAGAGACTTTAACAGTAATTTTTGGGGCGGAGGAGCCGTCTGAACTCATGACATCAGGATTTCTAAAACCCAGATGGAAAATGTTCAGAGGATATAAAATCCAACATTTACCTCTGAGCACAGATTTACTCAGTGGAGGTTTGCAGTTGTATTTTATTTGTAAATTGAGTCACTAGCAGCAGCAGAGAGTGAACTCACAGTGAATCAGCTCACAGTCAATGAAACAGTCGTGTGTGTGTGTGTGTGTGTGTGTGTGTGCTCAGCAGATTGTGGGTGACACACTGACAGCAGCTCGTACTGTTCGGCCTGTTTTCTGCTCAGATCAGCTGAGAGCTGAGCGGCTGATGCAATATTCGTAAGTGTTGGAGTGTATCAACAGCCGGAGGCGGAGAATGTATCCTGACAGGTTTGCAGCGTTTTAAAAACAGCTGACCCCGATTCTTCGGCTGCTGGAGCGACATTCACATTCCTGCAAATGACAACGCTCGTGTGTCAGAGACTCGGAGCTGCAGGGCAGAGCTGTCCGCTGAGGATGTCACTGAGTGTGTGTGTGTGTGTGTTTACATCCAGCCTGTCAGTCAGTCTGCAGAAAAAAACACACATGTAGTATCTGTCATATCTCTCTCTCTCACACACACACACACACACACACACACACACACACACACACACACACACGTTTGAAAGCCTGAAGTCTGGTTGGTTTTGTCAGTTACTTAAGGGACATTATTGAACACCAGAGTGTACAGGAAATATGTTTGGGAGTTTTGGGTAGACAACAAGCCAATACAATGAATATATACTTAGTTTCTGTTACTTTCTTTTATTGCTCTGTATAAATTTAAAGGGAGCTGACAAAATAATTCATGTAAAAAGGGAAGGTGTAATAAGCTAAGGCTGTTTTGTTTCTTGTTTATCTTTTGTTTTAATGCTAAAAAAGTTAATTCACTGTCTATCTACCAGTGTATTTGAGTTTTATAAGTTGGAAAATGCCAGAAAAAAAATACTAAATGAAAGATAAATGAAAAATAAAAAATATTTTGTTGATTTTTGATGTGAAAAGAAGTAAAAAATAAAAAAAAGCCCTTCTTCTAATGTTAACGGCCTGTTACTTTTAACTGATCACTTGGTGTCTGTGGGGTTGTTGATCTCTGCTTTGGATCATTGTCCTGTTGTAGAAACCAAACCAGCCTCTAAGCGACTGCAGGACTTTCTGCCTCCAGATGTTTAGAGGAATCACTCTCCAGCTGCAAACTGCAGTTGGCGAAGTGGAGATAACTAAGTAGTGACGGAGTGGGAGTTGTCTAGTCTTTTGCAAACGCCACAATAACTGTTTTAAGTTCATTAACAATTGGGAAAAAAAGGCTCATTTTAATGTCGGTTTGCTGCAGAGGTTTACTTCTTATTTACTTCTTTTCACCTGTGCAGGTTTAATGTCTTTTGTTGTATGAAATACCTGATGGAGGACATTTGACTGAAACCTACAACGGAGTATTAGAGCCAAATTGAGGAAAAAGAAATCTGAAAATCATAATTTTACAAGAAAAGTGGTAATTTTGAGAATAAATTCATAATATTTCAAGAATAAAATTGTAATTTTAGATGAAAAAGTCATAATAAAAAGTGATTTATGAGAATAACATGGTAATTTTAGGTTCAGCGTTGTTTCAGAGGGAAAGCTTTAAAATGAGGAACGTGCGTGGAGCATTCTGGGAAGTCATACTTTAGCAGAGGTTTCACAAATGAGGAGGTACTTTATAATTAAAGTGTTGACAGTGAGCAGGAGCTGATTTTAGATTTGCTTCAGCTTCAGATGACTAAGTGACGTTTAAGTCACTAATATTACACACCTCGACCCTGATGATGAAGATGATGTCGTTTTCCCGCAGGATGTCACTGTGTGTTACTGAGTCAGCTCCTGTGTCTGCCAGAGGCTCAAACTGTCCAGAACAAACTTATACCACCCTGAGATGAGAGAGAGAAGAGAGAGAGAGAGAGAGAGAGGAAGAGAGAGAGAGAGAGAGAGAACAGAGACAGAGAGAGAGAGAAGAGAGAGAGAGAAGAGAGAGAGAGAGAGACAGAGAGAAACAGAGAGAGAGAGAGAGAGAGAGAGAGAGAGAGATACCAGACACAGGGTGAAATATGTGTTTGAGTTCAGCTCTCCAGATAAAGAACGTATCAGTGACCGGAGCACAGACACAGAAACAGATGAATCCAAACTCCTGCAGAGCGTGGGACAGAGAGTCTCAGGCCGACAGAGGAAAAGCTGAAGTGTGGTTTTCACGTGTGAACGCTCCGGTGACCTGACAGCTGAAAGAAAAGCCCCTAAAAAGGTGCAGTGACCTGCAGGGTGAAACTTCAAACTTCAGTCTGACCTGGACGTCAGAGCCGAGTGAAAAACTCTCTGCAAC